>NW_005842976.1:338872-372969 GCF_000455745.1 Alligator sinensis | reverse complement strand
TGCATGCAGTATTCCAACTGCGGTCTGACCAGCGCCCGATAGAGGGGAAGTATCACCTCCTTGGATCTGTTCGTCATGCATCTGCTGATGCACGATAAAGTGCCATTAGCTTTTCTGATGGCTTCGTCACACTGCCAACTCATGTTCATCTTGGAGTCCACTAGGACTACAAGATCCCTTTCCGCTTCCGTTCCACCAACGAGGTCATTTCCTAGGTAGTAGGTATGCTGGACATTTTTCCTCCTAGGTGCAGGACTTTGCATTTCTCCTTGTTGAATTGCATTGTGTTGTTTTCTGCCCATTTGTCCAACCTGTCCAGGTCTACTTGTAGTTGTTCCCTGCCCTCCGGCGTGTCTACTTCTCCCCACATTTTTGTGTCATCCACAAACTTGGACAGAGTACACTTCACTCCCTCGTCCAAGTCACTGATGAAGACATTGAAGAGTATCGGTCCTAGGACCGAGCCCTGCGGGACTCCACTGCCCACACCCTTCCAGGTCGATACTGACCCATCCACTACAACTCTCTGGGTGTGACCCTCCAGCCAATTCGCCACCCACCGGACTGTGTAGTCATCCAAGTCACAGCCCCTTAATTTGTTCATCAGTATGGTGTGGGATTGTCACCTCACAAATCATAAAAGAGCTTTCACCCAACAAGGACACTCCTCCAGAGAGATAGAACATACTTCTGAAAGAGACACTTGGACACCACATGAAGATTTGCTGCAGTACAAAAAGAAAATCCCCACAAATTGCACACTGTTAGTTATGACACATCATCATTCCCTGGAACCTACACGGAAAATCCTCAAACAACTGCAACCCATACTGAAAGATGCAATTCTTAATGGGATCTTCCCAGAACCACCCATCCTAGCCTTTAAACAAGCACCAAACCTCACCAGCCTCATGACCAAAAGCAAACTTCCTATGGCCCAAAGCACACTAAATGGGTCCAGACTATTCCAGGACAAGAAATGTAAAACCTGCCAACACATCTCCAACACTCCCACAACAAGCACATCCCACAACAGAACTATCAACATTCCTGGATCTTACACTTGCACCTCCAGAAATGGTATACATCTCATCCAGTGCACTGAAGGCCCTGATGGAAAATATGTAGGAGAAACCAAACAACAACCATGTACCAGAATGAATCCACGCCAAAAATCTAAGACAAAAATACTTAAAAATACCTAGTTACCTGTGGGTGAACACTTCTCACAAGACAACCACTCTCTCCAGTCTCTCATTCTAACCCTCAAAGGGAATTTACAAAACACCTTTCATAGATGAGCCTACGAACTTCACTTCATAAATCTACTGGATACAAAGAAAAAAAGGGATTAAATACAGACATTAGATTTATGGCACACTAGCCAACTGCCTGTCAAGAATGATGGGGGGCAGGGAGCAAGCAGGGGCAGAGCCCTGTGCCCCCACCCTTCCCTCCTGCTGCTTGGGGTCCAGGCCCACTCCCCACTGCAGTGGCGGGGGGAGGGGAGGAGTGGGGAGGAGTGGGCCCAGGCCTGATGCAGGGTGTGTGGGGGAGGACCAGGCCCAAGGGAGGGGAGAAGCTGGCCTGTCACAGTTGTGGGAGGTGGAAGGGGAGCAGCAGGCCCAGGTCAACGCGGCGGCGGGGGGGACGGGAAGAGCAGGCTCAGGGCCAACATGGGGGAGGGGGAGAGGAATGGGCCTGGGCCTGAAGGGGGGAGGAGGCCTGCTGCTCCTCCCCACCCCCCCACGTCAGGCCAGGGCCCACTCCTCCCCTGCCCCCAACTGCTACTGTGTTGGCCCGGGTCAGTTCTTTCCCCCACACACCGCAGTACGCTCCCACTCCTCCCCTACCACCGCTGCATCAGCCCTGCAGGCAGCAATGACGGAAGGTGGGAAGGGCAGGCTGAGGCTAGCGCAGGTGGCTTCACCCCCCTGCAGACTCCTGACCCCACTCCCCACTTGCGCTACCACAACCTCCAAGGAGCAAGGGAGCAGGGGCCAGGCCAGCTCCAGTGGCCCCAGCCGTCTCCCCCACCCCACTCCATCACCACCTGCAGGGAGCAGGGCAGGGAGGGCAAGGCCAGCTGGCCTCACCACCCCCCCCATTTCGTCAGCTCCATTGCTGCTGCCTCCTGGGAGCAGGGTGGGGGGCAAAACAAGCTGAGTTGGTCTCGCCCCACCCCCCACTCTGTCACCTGTGTCCTTGTCATCATGGCGGTGCTCCCCCACACCGCCACCTCCTGCCCCAACGCTGTATTCGCACTCTGACTGTCTGTTTCAGTCAGCAAATCAGAGCACAAATCAAGTGCTATGGACAGACAGACAGATTAAGGCTTTTATAATATTAGAATTATTACCTGCCTGCCAGTGATGATGCATAGAGGGTGCATGTGCACCCCCTGAAAGCAGCATTCCCAGGCAGGTGGTGCAGGCAAGAGCACTGGTGCCCCCGCTGAGAGTGCTGGCTGGGGAGTGTGCCAGGAGAAACGACCCCCGCCCCACACGCCGTGGCCAATCCCGCTGACTCGGAAGTGTGTACTGCTGCCAGGTGCAGATCAGTAGGTTCGGCCATGGGGGGACCCTCCTCCGACATGGGAGGCACCAGTCGCTCATGCTGCCTGCCATCCAATAATCCCAGATAACCTCTATACATTTTATCAGCTACATTTTATCATCGGGTCAACATTCCCCCTTCCCCCACCACCCTGTCTCTCACCTATTGTCTCCCACCCCTCTGATCTTCCCTGCCACACATCTGCACTTTCACGGACCTATATTTTGCATATTGTCTTATGCTTTTATTCCACCCAGGAGAGCACACAAACACTAGCGGAATCCCCATATGCCTGAAGAAAGGTGTTTGTGCCCAAATGCTTGCAAAGAACAATTTTTCCAACCATTTAGTTGGTCTAATAAAAGATATCACATTTACCCAAAGAACCTTGTCTGCTTATTTTGTTTAAGTGTTTTGTTTATTCCAAATGAAAAGTATACTTCTTTTGAGACTGGCAAAAGAAGTCATAGAATCATAGGAAGGTAGGGTTAGAAGGGACCTCAGGAGGTCATCTAGTCCAATCTTCTGCTGGATTCTTAAGAACAACTTGAGCTGAATGTCTTGAAAATCCACCACAAGGATTATGGCCCAAGCCTGGAGCAATAGGAAAAGTGCACTGAGACAGGAAACAGAAAAGGAAATAGTTTATCAAGAAAAGCATCACTGTGAGAATGAGGGTGAAGATGGGAGGTTAAAGGTATGGATAGGGATGGCATTATGAAAAGTTCTGATGGGAAAGAGAACACTACTCTTTGATACTGTTCTATGTAGTTTCTGCCTACATACTCTAGTGACAGCTGCCTTACAAATACCCAAAATAACTAACAGAATAAAATATAATAGCCTACTTAATTTTGGAATAGGTGGAAAGTCTCAACATAAAGCCGGTCATTTTTTTTTATATTAATTTAATTTGTCTAGCAGGACTCCTGAAGTAGTCATGCTCCAACATTTGTTATGCTAGTTACTGCTATAGTTGGTACGGTATTACTATCACAGGGAAAGATAAATCATTATACGGAAAGAGCTGGTGAGTCTGAATTTCTACAACCTAAAAGACAAAAAAAAAAAAAAAAGAAATTTAAATCCATATTGAAACCCCTTCAACAACACAGACCTCTTTGACTGCAGTGAGACTCTCTACAGGTTGAAGAGTCTATCATATGCATCAGATTGTAGGATGGGGGCTTTTGTGTATAAAGCACTTTTACTAAGTCTTTATGTAGAAGGAGAATATGTCCACAACTTGCCTATTTTAAGGCTGCACAATGAGCAACACAATGCCCATTATTCATATGCCTTTAGGAAAAGCCTGAATACATGTAATGTAGCAATTTTTTTTCATAGTACAAACCAAATTCACAAACACCAAGGTCAATGGAGTACTGTGGCAACAGCCAATAGGTGGGAACTAGCAAGATCATAATGCCTGATCCACCAACCCTCAGGCAAGTGTCTTTCACCATAAAATTATAGCAAGTGAGGTGAAAAGTAGTCAACTGAAAACCTGATGCCGTATCTGACTTATGGTACACAATTTACCATGATTAAATTTAAAAAAGAAAAAAAAAAACCATTAGCCTTATAAATGAAACTCTGCTAAGGAATTCATGGGCAATATATCTATATACAAATGTAAAAACTAACCCTTGAAAATGTTTTCCTATTGAGCACTAGAGAGCATTCCTGGACTATTTTAGTTTTTATACAGGCCAGTCAGAGGAGAGAGAGCAAAGAGAACATGTATGTCCCTACATGCATGCCTGTATCTACACACCCACACACACAGTGGCTACATATCTTTAATATATATCAACCTCCCCTGGAACTTATGTAAGGAGTACCTTACCAGAAGGTTTTAAATTTCACATCAACTAGCTAGACAGCTTCTGCATTATTTATACAAGCACAAGACCCAAAGTGGGGATCTATAGAAGATATTTAACTTCGTATTAATACAACCCAGTATATGAAATAGCTTTACTTAACTACAAACAGCATGCAGGTGCAGGTTGCTAACTAGTTAACATTCCAAATCTGACAGTGGCATTTGATGAAGCAGAAAGGAACTGACTAAATCATAGCATGACTCGGAGCTGACGTCAATGTGTAACCTGTTTGGCGTTTAACTTTTCCAGTTCCCCACTGCAACACGATTCCAGGAAGTCTAATGACGTCAGCCCTTTGAACTCAATTAGCTGAGGAACAGACCATTTTAAACAGCAGAGGAGATAAAAAAAGGCATTACAACATTCACAGGCAATCGCAACACTACAGCTCTTTCAAATCCGATTGTGCTCCTATTTTCTTTAGCAACAAACATTAAAAGCTTTTCTTATATACCTGAAACAGTGTAGATTTTACTTACAGTTATATATTTTAAGTTTTGATAGACTAAAATAGCCGGAAGTGATAGTTTGTTTATTGCTAAACCAAAAGCAAGACCAGTTAGTTGCACAGATCATTTAGAAAGGAAAATAGATTGCTGCAAGCTAAAGTTAAGAATACCAGTGCTACACACACTACAAAGTGCTTTTAAAAGAAAAATGTCAAATCAACATTAAAATACTGCTTTAGCTATAAAAAGGAGTAATAAACTAGCACCATTAGTGCCATTCACACTGTAAGAAGGTTGAATTAAATGTCATGTGCTACTGTGAAATCTCTGACTAAACAGTGTATAGAAGCTGCTATTTTCACGACTGGAAAGAGATTCCTACCTGTTTCATCTCCTGTTACAGCCATGATCAGCTTCTGCACACGAGTCTCTTGTTTCTCTATCAGAGCTCAACATGAAATGTTCCCAACTAGCAAGCATGTGCAAGATTACAGGCAGAAGTACTGACATCACAATGACCTCACTTGCTTACCATGGTCATTAATATGCTTTGTCACTGGAATAGCTCACTGGAACTGCAGTCCAAACAAAATTCCTTCTGCTGATATACCATTTTCCATACTTCTGAAACCTAACACTGTTTTCTTCCTAATTAATATATTTTCTTAGCTTACAAAAAACACTCACCACATCTCTATCTATAAAAATAAAATGAGATTGGACCTTGAGATTTGTAAAAATGTAAATAATATTTCTTGTCTTCTAATTTCTGAATTGCTTCTGTCTGCTCTAAATCTGCATATAACAATTAAAATGTGGCAACCCTCAAATTTATAGGACGTAAGGACATCTTTGTTCCCCTGCAGAAGCTTTCACTGAGAGACCCTACCAAGATCAAGACCCCATTGATCTTAACATGAACCCATACTAAAACTCTCTGGGTTAAAAAGCATACAATCTCTTGCAGACCATATTGGTGATATGTGATTATTACAAGGGACCTAGAACCAGGATCCATCAATTTCATCTTTCTATCTTATATAGGAGAATATCAATCAGAGGGGAGAGAAAAACACAATGCCCACTGGCATGGACAGGACTCAAGCTGGTGATGCAGAGCTGAAGGGCTCTGCACTGCCTTAGTTCTCCTTAGCAGCCCCCACCGAAATGCACCTTTGAGCATGGTGCTGCCTTCCAGAAAAAAAAGTTCTAACTGTCCTATAATTTCAGCTCTCTGGACATGGACATACATGTACACAGTATGGTACAGTAAAGAAGGACGGACAACTGGGGCACCAGCCCCAGGTACCAACCCTGAAGGGAAAACAAAAAGAACAGCAGGTATTCTGATACACAGCACTGCACTGTTCAGTGCAGATGTTCCTACAGGCAAAGTCATCCAACCCCTGCTTAAATGTCTCAAATACATGCTAGAATAGTGACACCCACTCTTCTGAAGACAGAGCTTGTAGTAACCAAAACACGAAGAACACATATACAACCACTGAACAAATATAAGCATACTATAAGCATACCCACTTTCCCATCCAGACATTCCCATTACTCCATCTGGGGCCCTTACACTACCTTTTATTATTCGTCCATATACTATTTTTCAACCCCACAAGTCAGAATTTAAAACCAAAACCTTCAGTATCACAGAACAGACTTATTTTAGGTTCAGCACAGTAACTAGCCTGACGACAATGTTTCTCTATCCAGGCCAGCTTATATGGAGAGACGCAATACAAATACTTGTGCAATCTGTTAGCAAAGCGTGAGATATTAGTGTAATGCTGGATTCCTGGTTTCTATTTTTTTGGCCCTGGAATAATACTGTGGTCTAGTTTTACAGACAGCACTGCTACAAGTTATAGCACCATCTCAATTATCTTCAGACTAAATCTAGTAGCACTAAACACAAGCCCATGAGCCTCCATCATGAGAACCACAGCACAAAAACGAAAGCAGCCAGACTTAATGAGCCATTTAAAAGAAAAATAAAATTTCTTAGAAATCCTACTTTTCAGATGGCACTCATTATAAACCTGTGTATTTGATTTAACCACAAGGGAAAAGTAGAGATACCCTAGTTCTACAGTATGGACTACAGAAGCAACTCATTTGGTATATCCATTATAGATAGGGTGACCTTAAGTCTTGGATTTTGGAGGCACTCTCAGCATCCTGGCCACTGAAGAAAATTGAAGCAGAAGTCCCAGACTGGCAGGAACCCACCTGCACGTGCAGCTTCTGAGTCACAAGCCAGACACATGTGGGCAGATTCAGGGCAAAGGGAGACTTCTTTAATTTTCTCCAGGGAGACCAGCCAATGGGCTGCTCCCTGGTCGGGACTCTACTGCAGAGTTACTTGTGCTGTAAAGTTGTGGGGGGAGGAGCCACAGGGTGTAGGCATGTGTGTGCAAGTGCATGCGTGTGTCCATCCTGCTCAGTCCCGCTCTTGGGAGCCACGGGAGGAAGGGGGAAAAGGATGTGCCATGCTGTCCTGCCTAGCTCCATTCCTGGTCAGGGGTCTGTGCATGTGTGCGTGCATATCCTGCCCAGCCCCACCCCCTGTCCCGGATTTCCCTCAAATTATTATGGTCACCCTAATTATAAACGTAATTGGCAAAGTTCATGAGATTGGTCTCCCTTTTATTAGACAACTAAGCTGCCGCAACAACCAATCTGAGGCTGAAGCAGAGCAGGAGCCTGCCTGAATCAGAGCAAAGGTAAACAGCAAAGGGTGAGGGGGCACAAGCAGATGGGGAGTGGGAGAAAGGGGGAGCAGGGAGACACGGGGTGGTGCAACAGAGCAGGCACAGTGGGGGCAAGGGGCAGGGATCAAGCTACTTGACTCCCCTCTTCTGCCTGTCCCTGCCACTGCCTCCCCTACCACATACCTTCCCACTGCTTTCTCAGCTGCAGTGCAGGGGATGAATTTAAGGCGACTCTCTAATAATTAGATTCTAGACATGGAAAATTATAACAAATTTATCAATTTTCCATGTCCAGAATCTAACTATTGGGGGGTTGTCTTGGATATGGATAAATGTGGTACTGTTGTGTTTTCTTTCTTATTCTGTTTCTTATTTCAATGTCTCTTGCAAAAAAACAAGATCATATGCAAGCTAGCCATATCCAGTAGTGAAGGCTTTATAGATGGAACAGCCATAAAGCAAAATGGTTTTCTTCCTACATTACAATAAACTCTGCTATCATAATATTAAGTGCACACACACCACAAAGGTGATTGAATCAGTCCTACACAAAGGATTTCTTGCATGTCCTTTCCAGTACTCCTGGCACACATTCAAGGATTTGTTAAGAATTACATACCCAGTAAATTCCAACACCTCTCCCTATGCTGACTGACGTAAATGTGTTGATTCCACGTAACAGACTATCAGAAAAGGCTATGCTAGATCTTGTGGGGTTGTTTTGTTTTGTTTTGGGGGGAAAATACATGTACTCTAGGCATTTTCACAAAATAAGAACACAGTTTGGAATTTTTTTTATACTGTATAAAATATAAACATAACAACACCTGAAATCCTGTATATTTCAACAGTTTAAATACCAGAACTTCCAATTCATGCCAGTTCATTACAATTCAAGCCCTGCCAGAGAACACAGCTTAGGCAAAGCCCCCATGCCAGAAGAGAGGGAGCACCTGTGAACAATCACCTAATTGCTTATTTAACAATGAGGCTACCCACTGTTTTCTTCTTCAGCCTGAGGCTATGGGTACTAATCTGTTCTTGCCCTCCCCTCCTCCTGCTTCCCTGCTGTGCTTGGCAGCCTTCGAGTTCCTGTTGGGGCACCACACAGCTTCCCCTCCCCGCTTCCCTTCTGGACTGCACCCTGCCCCATGCTGAACAATAACCAGTAAGCTAACCAGTTATAGATTCATAAGTTCATAGATGTTAGGGTCAGAAGGGACCTCAGTAGGTCATCGAGTCTGACCCCATGCCCTGGGCAGGAAAGAGCACTGGGGTCAGATGATCCCAGCTAGGTGCTTATCCAGTCTCCTCTTGAAGACCCCCAAGATAGGGGAGAGCACCACCCTCCCTTGGAAGTCCAATTCCAGATTCTGGCAACCCTTACTGTGAAGAAGTTCTTTTTAATGTCGAACATAAATCTGCTCTCCATCAATTTGTGGCATTGTTCGTAGTTACTCCAGGGGGTGCCCTAGTAAACAAACTATCTCCTAGTCCCTGCTGCCCGCCCCTGATGAATTTATAGGCAGCCACAAGATTACCTCTCAGCCTTCTCTCGCAAAGGCTGAAGAGATCTAGGTCCCTCAGTCTCTCCTCATAGGGCTTTGCCTGCAGGCCTCTGACCATACAAGTGGCCTTCCTCTGCATCCCTCTTGAAGTGTGGCACCCATCATTGGGCTTATTGATTAATCGTTTCATCTTCCATATCCCTAACCTTGCAGTGGCCTCCAACCTGTTCCCTATCCAGCTCCTACCAGAGACCTGGGGGTGTAGGAAACTACTATACAAGACATTCCTGTTACTCCCCATTGTCTGCCTATGTCCTTAGACCAACATGGCTACAACCTATACCCCTGTTACTCCCCAAGCATCTACAGTTTATAAGAATGTCATATAATCTTTATTAAAACACTTAACTATTAGAAAAGTCAGAAATTAATTTCATTTATTAAATGTGAAGCAACTTCACAGCAACATTCTACCAAACTCAAACAGCAGAAACTCTCCTATTGTTATATTACTATTGAACACCTTTTGCCAAGGAAAACAATGGGCATAGCAGAAAGCAATTTCATCACACTGTTCCTTCCTTACCACATTTCCTCTAACGTTCATTAATTCTTATGAAAAGAGAGCAGAGGCCTTTACTGAGCAAAGCAATCCATTCATCTCCTAACACTAAATTCTCAAATTAACAATTCTTTGCTCATTTAATACTGCCAAAAACCAGAACGCAAGCAAAAAAGCACATAATGAAAGCTTCAAATAACTTAAAATGTAAAACAAAACGATACCTTGGACAACAACTTGGCTCCCAGGTACAAAAAACTGCTGTGTGCCATCAGGTGTCTGTGCTGCATATTGCACAATTGTAGCACCAGGCTGAGGAGCTCCTGAATTCGTCATTGTTAATGTTTGTAATCCCTGGACTCCATCAGATGCTGGATTAGAAATCTGGATTGCTCCACCTTGGGCTATAGCAACTAAATATTGAAAGAGAAAAAGAGAAACATTAAGAATAGAAATATGTACATGCAAGATGCTATATATGCAACTTTTACACATACACATATATAATCATGCATATTTATATATGCAACTTTTGAAAGGTTCCCCAACCCCTTAGGCAGGGATTTCTAGTCATAGCCATATTTAAACAAATTTGTAGGGCAAATACTATGTTTGTGTTGAAATTGGCCTAGATTGATATATTTTGGCCTCCCATGTGTAGCCATCTCAGTTAGCTTCACATCAGTTTTGTGTCAGACTGGGAAAGCACTTCTTGGCGTATGTTTTTACGTTATATTCCTGAGGCTCTTAAAATGCTCTTCTTTTTATGCAAAAGGAGAATGATAGATGATAAAAAACAGAGCAGTTTCTTTCAATCCTTCAGAAACATGGGGAAGAAAGTTGCTGCCAATACCAACAAACTCGAGAGGAAAAATAGATTGAAATTGATCCAGCCCTTCCAAATGATGGAAAATACTTGGGTTTCAGAAAGAAGAAAGGCTGGGGGTCTGGAACTTCTTCCTTTTCTCACATGCAGGCTTAGTCTCAAAGGATTTAAAAGTCCTATATATGAGAATATTTGGGTATCAATATTTGACAATCAGAATCTATTCTATTCGTATGCAGTCAAAAATAAGTAAGATAACATATGTAAAAATCTTACCCACATTTAAATACTTCCATGTGATGTAAAGGTCTGCATAACAAAGTATTCTAACAACATTTAGTTAATTAGGAGTATGCTAATTTAAACAGATGTTCACAAGTAGTCATTTAAGAAGAGGAATATATTCATTTATACTCACTATGAAAGGAATAGCTACTCCCCAGGAAACAGCAAATACATATTTTTCTATCCAGATATTTAAAGTGCACTCATCACCCTAGTATCTAAATGGTGCAAGATGGCATACACATCTGCTTAAGCACACATTCAGCACCGCCATCTCTTGTAATCTTATAGCAAACCTCTCACATTTCCTGTTTTTCCTAAAGCCTCAGCTCCTTGGAGTCATTGGAATACATGAAAATGTCAGATTTCATTATTTCTAAAAAGGAAGTTTTTACTTTTCACAATTGCACAGAAAAGCTGGAAAACATGAAATCTAAAGCAAAAAAAAAACAAACCCAAAAAAACCCACCCAGAAGAGGGGAGTGTTGATATTTATTATTCTTTTAAATGTCATATTTTAAATAAATTGCACCCTTCCTGGGTGCCTCAACTCATGATTTGGCTGCTTGAGGTTGGCAATATATTTTATTTTTAAAAATAATGGCTTGCATAGCTAAAGGAAGATCTCTTTTGCTCATAATGCTAGGAGCATGTAGGGCTTTTAACATAGCAGACAGCCAGGTACTACTAATACACTTATATACCTCAGTAGAAGGTGGCCCAGCACTACAACCATTCTGCTCCATCAGAACTTAGTGAGTACCAACAGGTACCAGCTCCTCCTCTCTAAAGGCTCCTACCTGCATGACTGTATAGGGATCGTGCTAGATCCATCCCTTTTAAAAAAATGAGATCAAATGTCAGAGATAACAGGATGCTGTAGAACCTTTTTGCCAACAGCATGCCAAGATGATACTCAATGGTACAACCACCACTTCCTACTAATATTTCAGAATGCATAAGAAATTAACTCTTGGATGAAAAGCAGCTGGCCAAAGCTAAAACTAAACAAGCTATGATGGTCAAAATGGCAAAATGTTTCAAAGAGCTGGCTAAGAAGTTGTTTCCATCTTCCAAGGAATGTATACAGCCACCCTCTGGGTCCTATTTGGCTCCTTGTGAAATTTGGACTGGGTCATGCTTTTTTTTTTTTTTGCCTCCAGCTTGCTAAGAAACTTCATCTTTCTCCCTGACAAAGACCTGGATACAGTAATTCATGCATCTGTCACCTCTTGGCCGGAACTTATAGTTTCTGAAAATGATGCACAAAGTCCAACTCTGTGCCTAATTCCAGGTTAAAGTACTGGTTCCAATTTTAAAATTAAGGGATCATGCTGAAGTTTTAACCCATGAATCACCAAGAAAGTTGTACTCCTTTGGACAATATGCATCTCATAATCCCAGAACAAAGCACATGAGAACTGAATGTTTCTTTTGAGGGACTGTACCTATGAAACAAGCTTCCCTACAGAATCATTTGAATGGGGAAACTAACCTTCCGTAAGAAACACAGTATGTCTTTCCTCTTTAAGGAAGTCTTTTCACCCTAAGTGATATAATTGAAGTTATATCTCTTCCATTCCGCAACTCCAGTTTTGGGCTGCACACTTCAGAAAGGATGTGGACAGACTGGAAAGAGTCTAGAGCAGAGCAACAAAAGTGACTGGCAGCCTAGAAAGTATGATTTATGAGGAAAAGAGCTGAAACAGCTAGGGTTATTTAATCTGGTGAAAAGAGGACTGGGGGTGGCAGAAGAATTTTATAACAGCCTTCAAATACCTGAAGGGGATTATAGGGAGGATGGAGACAGGCTTTTCTCTGTGACCACAGGGATCAGGACTATGCACAATGGACTAAAAATTGAAGCAAAGGAACCTCAGGTTGGGGATTAAGAGGAACCTTCTAATTATAAGGGTGGTTAAGCATTGGAAAAGGCTAGCTAGAACTGGAGAATCTCCATCCCTGGAAGTTTTCAAGAGCAGTTTGGACAAACACTTGATTGGGCAAGGGGCTGGACTAGATGACTATGTGAAGCCCCTTCCAAACCACACTTTCCTAAGATCCTATTAACTCCCACCAGAAGCACAGCTCTGACCCTAGAAGAGACCTCATGAAGTCTACCAACAGCTTCATTATTACTAGAGACTTTATATAGAAGGCCCTCAAATACTATGGTGACCGGTAACAACACAGAAGCTAAACAGTGGATTCCTATATTAAATTGCCCTAAAGCTGGCACAGAGGTTAACTGTGGCATCCCCACACTGTGTAAGTTTTTTTTTTTTGCATGTCCTAACACCTCCTGAGGATACAAGAAACCTGATATTAAGTACTCTTCATCCACAACTGAGGATATCTGAGCCTCAAAATACAAGGCCCAAAAGCAAGAAGTCAGGCAATATATGGTAAACCCTAAATTTCTCTTTGCCATTAATTAGTAGCAACTTGGCCATCACTGATACAAATCTGACTGAATCTTAATTCTAACTTTTCCTTCAAATACTGGTCTGACAGAAGTGAACAGCATTTCCAGAATAATAACTATTCTCCAACTATTTGGGTTGGTCTAATAAAAGATATTAAATTCGCCCAAGGAACCTTGTCTGCCTATGTCCTTAGACCAACACGGCTACAACCTACACCCCTGAAGCATTTCCAGAAGCATTTTGCTACAGTTCTTCCCTTGATCAAGAAAATTAGTGCATCCACAATAGAAAGTGGACAAGATTGTTTTAAAGTTTTTTGTCTCTTTCACTTACAAAGGAGATCTTTTTCAGATTAAAGAACTAATAAACAACAGAGTAAAAAGCCTAAATGGAAAAAAGGTTTTAAAGACGAAATGTCCAAATCTGGCCCAGCATGGCCTCTGAAGGTTGGTTTCTGTATCCTTTAACAGTAACTAGTATTTAAGCAGGCTATTGCAAATACACTTAACAAATACTATAGTTTAAATGAGTCTAAGCATGGAAAACATGTTTTATGCTATTAACTTGACTTTTTATTTAGACAAAAAACTGCAGGAGCCAGGACTCTTATAGACTAGGCTCAGGCCGAAGTGCATTTAAATAAGATTAAATTAAATTTCCTATGTACTCTGCTAATTCAAGCACACTGTTGGTGATGCTTTTTCTCACCTCCTCTTTCCAAAATCCAAAGTCAAAGTCCTGAACGAATACTGTGAGAAAAGAAAAAAATGCTACACTGTCTGAAAAATGCTACAGTACAGATGTGCAGAAGTATAACACAAGGAAACTGATGTGTAATTCCATTTTTTTTAAATCTTATTAACAGGAATTTGTGCTTATTTTCAAAATTTAAACATTCTGATTTTTAAACATACTGATTTAATTATAATAAAACAGCACTAGTTTAAAGAACTTGCATAGAATTTGCCACAAGAGCAATTCTTTGACATAAAAGGGGAAAGATCGCCATCCTAAAGAATATTTTCTCCAGAGGATCATCATATGAAAGTAAAAAAAAAACAACCGAACAACACACAGCAAACCTATATAAGAATGCCCACAACTGCCACCAATATCCTCAGACCCAAGAGGTGGAAATATCAACCAATGTAAGCACACAAATTTTTCAGGCTTGACAAAAAAGCACCAAATTTTGAGCAGCTTTGCCAAGAAAAAGACAAGGACCCAACTAGTGAAAAACAGGCCCCCAGGTGGATCTGACCCTGAGTTAAGATATCTGAATTACTACTTTCTCATAAACATGTAGGTTTGAAGAATCACTGCATTGTTTCTGCACAAACCCAAAGAAATTCTCCTTGCATGACAGAGATCATGTTCACTGAAACCATAACAAAACTAATCCAATGCAAGATCAAAAAGATTTAAGAGGAAATGTTATATTTCGGATGACAGAGAACAGCAAGATCTCTGACCAGGAAAACACAGAAAAGCTGAGCCAAAGGAATTTTCACGGTGAAGAAACATTTATTCTTTGTTATGTTCAGTAAGAACAATCAATATTGATTCTTGATGTCAAAAGCAATTTAGGGCCCAGTTCTGCTCCCATCACATCAACTGCCAAATTCACATGGACTACAATGAAGCAAAACTGGATCATAATTAACTTGAGTATTTATTTAATTATATGTACAGAAGATTTCTTCATAGCATATTATTTTAATTTCCAAATGCAGATAGTATCTTCTGACATTTATTTTCTTTTATTCAGCAATTCTTGCCTCATGCTTTACTTCTGGGCTTCCAAAGACATTCAGGTTCTCCCGGGACAGCTATATTTTGGAATGCATTTTTCACATTTCTTTAAAACAAATTCACTGAGAGTTGTCTTATGAAATTGTACTTTGGTCAAGATGACTCTACATTTAAAGCTGAGCACAACTAACAAAATACCTTTTAAAGCTGACTGCTACAAGCTTGTGAGCGCTTCCCAATAGTAAGACCAGTACGAATTAACTCTACACCTTGCAGGAGTGACAGTGTCATAGAACTGAAGCTCTTACTCCTTAGATTCAAAGAATTAAAAGATACTATGGAGAATTCATTTGTTCATCATTATAGCAGTGTAACAATGGATCTGAAGAACAGGAGGTAGTTCAGCGCTAAATATACATTTTGTTTTCTTAGTGTTGAAAATCATTTTGTTTTACCAATTTTAAAAGGCAGCTAAAGGAATTCTGAGAATGTTTGACGTATTAATGTTTCGAAAAAATATTCTGTCAATTTTTCAATTTCTATTGTTAATGTATTAATAAGCTTCCTTTGTTCACAGAAGTCATTGGAAGCAGCAGAACTGCCTACCACTTTCCTGCCATTATATCAAAGGAAAAGCACTGCTCTATTTAAAAGAGCTCTTCATTATTTCTGAATATGAGAAGACCTGAAATATAACCAACTCACTTTAATCTTCAAGTTTTGTTTAAATTCTATGAAAAACAACCCATGACAAGAAATGACTAAACAAAAATGAAACCAGCAGAATGAGAGATGAAATGTTATAAGTAAATTTCAAATAAATCTTTAGAAAATATTGGGGTGAAGCTGAGTTTTCTAACACTGTTTAGAAAAAAGCTCAGTAGGTGGAGACCACAATATATAGGGTTAACTCCATAGAGAAAAGTGTTATTTCAATATTAAGGTTGTAAAATAAGGCATAACTCAAACAACAGACAAGACAGAAACTGAACTCCAGCCCTGTGCTTGTGTCTTAAAATAGGGTCTCTCTCTCTCATTACAAATTATCTGCCGATTGTAACTGTTATAAAATGTGATATGCAGTAAGGTACAGTTGGCTTGAGTTGAATATTGACAGAGTTAGAGACTTAAATACAATGAAAACACTAGTTTATGTTATACAACTTTATGTTGTACTGATATTTTGCACCAAATTAGCAAAATAATATTAAATTGTCATGACAGAAGTGAATCATAGTCAAGTACAATTTTGCATTGCACTACATTCATGGTTTAATCCTATTTTCCAAACAACGTAGACATAAAATACAACATTAAGAACAGATACAGAATGAAAAACAAAATTTCCCTCCATGTACAAGTACAAATATTTGTGTACATAAAAGACAAGAGACACCAACATTGTCACTTTCATCCAACTCCTCGCTTTTCAACTCTTTAATGGACTATACAGTTCCAAAATTACCCCAAATTTGGGGAATTAACAATGCTATAGGATGAGAGGAAAAAGACAAAGACGTTTTCTTTTTCCTAATGTAACCAGGGCAGATGTAAGCTGCAATTCACTTACACAAGTATAAAGATACTTAGTTTGCTTTTACATATTCACACTTCACTATTTGACTACGCTGCTTTTCAACTTGGCAAAAGACAGAAATTCACTTCTTTTTTTTAAATTACAATGCTATACAACATTTTCGCATACATACTGTATTGCCCTGTGCTAGTCTGATATAGACTGGTTGGCACTCCCATTGCAGGGATTCCAGATGGTGCTCCTTCTTCCTCTGACTTCTCCTCTTCAATCTTAGGAACACCAGGAGCATCGGAAGATAGTTCATTCAGAATTTTTCTAAAACATAATCGGAAGAGAGTTCATTCAGAATTTTTCTAAAACATAATTTAAAAAATTTGAAGTATATTTTTAAATCCACACTTATAAGAAAAAAATATTGAGTGACTGACTTTTACCAAAGTTATGACTAAGTACATGGCAGTTTAAAACAAGCATGAACTTACCGATATGAAGGCCTTCTTGATAGTATTTCTCTGCGTTTTTGAGAATCAATTACACCTTCAGATTCTGCAGACTCATCTGCATCTGCAGCTGGTGCTACCTACAATACCAAAATTTCTGTATTATATGAAATGATGATTTTCAGAAGCTGATAACAGGGTGGCTGGTTTGCAAGCAATTTCCATGTTTACAATGAGATGAAGCCTCGAAAAACTGGTGTACTCATTTCTGCAGACTATAGGACAAGTGCCAAATTTGAATTTTGGTACTTCTGTCATATATCAAGATCAGCAGGTAGTCAATGGAGCATTATGGATCAATTTTAATGTACAAGGAAAGTTAAATTAAATATGAAATGCAAATATTATATGAATGCATCTTTCACAATAACACAATATTGCTGATATAAAAACATCTAAAGTTACGTCACAGGCACAGTACAGAGGAAAAAAAGAACATGTTTAACAACATAAATGACAATCTAAAGATATGCATATGCACAACAGGACCAGTAAATAAAGCTGTGGAACCTTTACAAACTTCTAACTTTTGGGAGTTTATATGGGAGTTTATAATTTAACTTTTTCTTAGAGCTCCATTAGCATTGTTTTTTCATTTTATTTTCTCTTTAGGAATTAAAAAGTGACAGCCTGCAGCTAAAACAGTCTCTACCTTCAGATAGGATATTTAAAGTCAGTTTCAATTTTGCATAAGAAACTTTCCCAATTAATTTAATTGCTCAAATCCAGCAGCATAAATGGGGCACGGGACCAGCAGAAAGAACTGAGATAGTTGGCAGACCCTAAGCACTGAGTGCCAGAAAGCAGCACTTGTGACTTCAGTGAGGAATGCTTTCAGAAAGATGTTGCAAAATACGTGGACTTGAGACATCTCATCCACAGATTATGAATAGACAGCAAATACACCTTCAAAGAGCTACAAGTCAAAGGAGAAATAAAAAACCTGAACTTTTTTCCCCTTACTGACTTTACTGTACTCTATTTCTATGCACAATCACTTTACGCAGGTGGCACCTGATGGATATGATGTCAGACATCTTAGTAAAACGCAGTGCCTACACTGCTCAGAACCATAAGAGATATTTCCAAGTACATGCACATAAATAATTTTAAGCTACACTGATTCTTCCCATCCCAGCCAGATTCTGCATTCTCAAGCAGTTTGGCTCATTCATCTTCAGCATCAGAAAAAAGAAATGAACACTGTCTTACAGTATAATCTTAGAATTGCCCCAGCAAAAGGTATAGGAAAGTCAAAGCAGACTTGGAACATATTTGAAGTTTGAGGAACAGAGCAGAAGCATGATGTTTTCCAGCAACAGAGCGGTGTCTTGAAGACACACTTATGCCACAAATTGCTGGAGGTTTAGCCTCAAACACAGAAAGCTCATTGAGCAAATGACCAAAGTCAATGGAAGTCATTTCTTGGCTATTTGTACATGCCACTAGATAATTACATCAAGGAAAGGGATTTACAATTAACTTTCTGTAAGTCCTGAACTAACAGCTTTTCATCATATCAAATGGAAAATCAGAGTCGCTGATATACAACCTAGAGCCTGACAACCTTGGCTCAAGTCAGGGCTCTTACTCCAGATCTGGAAGCCCTGCTGGCCCATACAAATGGGAGCCTGGCAGCCTTGAACACCCTGGGACCCCAGATGGACGCAAGCATACTAGGCCTTCCTAACCCCTGAGGTATTATTGTAGGCTACTCCTAAGGAGGGAGGGCTACTCTCTGCTCCAGGAGTTAGGGGCAGCTGGAGACATTTCATTTGGAAAAGGACAAACCAAAATGTGGTTGTTTTCCTGAAGAAAATTCCAGAGTCTCCATTTTGCATGCTATGGCTATCTCTGTTCTTTCTCTACTCTGGGCCACATCTTCAAACTGTTCAACTCCAGTGCACTGTTCCAACTTTTCTATGGAAGTCAAAGCTCAGTATCAGGGTGGAAGACTCATCAACCCCTCTTCTTAGACCCTATCCACTCCTGTGCATTTGCTCTTGATGCCTGACCAAATGCAGAGATGGAGCGAGGGGAAAAAAATCTTCAAAACGATGATCTGAATTGTAAAGTGTTCTTAACTGCTTTCCATTACAAAGATCTATGACTTCTGACAAGTGCTTTTTCCAGCCAGAATGTGATGATACTCTAAAATACTCAGTCTAATCAGGCTCTCTGATCAGACCCACTAAAAGTAGGAGAAAATATTGTGTGATGGCCCAGACTATCATGTTGCCAACATGCAGATGGAATTAAATTCCTTTTCACAAAAATCAGTTTATACCATTTCCTTAGTCTCCCACACTGTAGCAGGGTGTAGATCCTGGTTCAACACCAACTGTATAAGGAGATCACGCCAAATGGTAAGGGAAAGTGCTTCAGCAATATGTGTTTAAGCGTCTTCACTTCTCCTGCAGTGGGGCCTGCCAGCCCATCAGATAGTTGTGCAATCCCAAAGGACAGAATTGCCCTGCCTTTTTTAAATAACAGAACAGGAACCAAGGGAAACAACTGGAAATAGCTGATTGAGCACAAATGTTTCCCTGTGTCTACTCTAATTTTGAGAGAAGGAAAAGCAGCTGCAGTTGATCCAATATCCATTCCAACACTGTAATTAGCTGCTATTTTACTAATATATGAGGAAGCTGGCAAAAGACTTAGAAAAATTCTTCCACCTTTGGGTGACTTCAAGCTGTAGGGCAAGTATTCTATTTTACTAGGCCTGTTCTGGACTATACCAAGTTGAAGAAAAATAGTAAAATAAACTAGGAAAGGCTCTCAAATGTGTGTTTGCTTTATATGATAGTGCTCAGTCTGCTGAAAACTGCTGCTGAAAAACACTTCCACAAAGCAGTAGTTTTCTTTGGAAATTTAGACTTATTTGGCTCTCACAAGGTTGGTCCAGTCCAAACCTGTGGCTTCCTTTAGCCACCTGTAAACATGCGATCCTTGAAACCTGCCAGGTCTCACAGATGAGCATGGCCAGAGGTTCAGTACTTCATTCCCTACTAGCCAAGAGACTGCACATCTCTCACAGATGCATCTTTTGTCATGCTCATACAACTCTTTATCTACCTGCGGTTAGACCTAAAAGCTACTCAGAGGTTCTACACATGAAGGACTGCTCGCCTTTCAAGCAAGCTGGTGAGACAAATTGTCCTTGTCCTCTTTATATTGCAATAATTGCCAATAAATTTCAGGGTGAAACGTGGGGTCTTCCTCCAGTCCTAAGTAAGAGAAGGTAGAACCCAGTTATCCAAAGATATCACCTCCTTTTGACAGAAGCACTTCAGCCACCTGACTCATAAGTCTGGAGAAAAGAGTGGGCAAGATATACTCTACTAAAGGGAAAAATATCTAAATCTTAAGACTGGCCACTTGAGAGTAGTTACAAGATATATTTGTCAAGTCTTCTCATTGTAAAAAGCTGTGAACACTCTTGACATTTAGGCTACTGGTCCTGGCTTCCCAACCTTAGCAAGGTCAAACTCATAGAGGCTTGCCAAATAAATGCTGATTGTTTCAGACCAATTTTTTAACACCTATACTGTGTATAGATGCAGTTGTGGACTCTACTTATACACAACAAATAGTATTAACAGAAGCTCCTCTTCTAATATGTTTGGCATCCAGATACTTTAATTGGTGCAAGAGTTTTTTTATGCTAGGCTCTCTACAAATTCATTAGGGCATTTGGAAACTTTTCAACTCATGAGACAAGATATGAAAGTAGTGAAACAGCAAAAAGAGAAAATAAGTGAGATAAGCCACTAAAGTGGAATCACGATTTACATAAATTAGATGTTGTGCAAGTTGATGGTTCCAAGACTCCGGTTGGTATTTTCTTGTTACCTTTATGAAACAACCTTTACAGGCCACTGTGCCTGCTGTTATGAGTTGGCAACCAGTCAAAGCCTCGAAGTAAAGGACAAATCTTCTATTCATTGAAAGGAAAGCTGCAAATCCAAAGTGGAAATCAAAGAAGAAAAAGTGCCACATATCATTCCCACATACATACAAAAATCCATAAATAAAACAAGCAAAAACCCTGCTAACCTGAACAGCCTGCATTTGCGGCGACTGAATAACTGATGGCTGTGTGGCTTGAATCACTCCCTGGACGTGTACAGTTTGTCCAGAAGCCAACTGCACTAGAGTTACAGCTGGAGAGCCTCTTCCAGCACTTGATCCAGCTACAGAAACCTGTAAGAGTTATGATTATCATGTTTAATTAACACGTCCTGATGATTTCAGAGGTCACTTCAAAGGGCAACCTTAAGACAAGTTAAATGTTAACTTTCAATCCAAAATCCAAGGCAAAAATAACTCCACACATTAGGCTCTTACTAGCATGACTCAATTATTTCTATTGTGCTGATTACGGCTTTTAAACTGTCTAAAATGTTGAGCACCAAAAATAAAGAGATACCCATCATGTATCTTGGCCCTGTAATATTCTACAACAAATCTTGCCTTTCTTAGGCTTTACCGCTGCTTTTAAGGTTATTGGACAGGAAGAGAGGTACAGTCCAGATTTGTTTTAGCTATTGTGAACTGGATAAAAAAACTTCCTTCTGTATTCAGAGCTACATGGATTCATTATTAACTAAGCCTGTGATTGTGACTTTTCTTCCTGGCTTGGTTAAGAACCTGAAGAAAACCCCCGAGAGATCATATCCAGGTGCAAGATTACTCCAAGACAAAATATCTGTGAACAGAAGAAGGTAGAAAGGTGACACACAAGAAAAGCTTGTTGAAATAAAAGATCTAAGCTAGATCTGAAAGGTCATGCCCAATGTATTCTCTTGCTTTTCATATTCCACCTTGTTTCCAGAAGGGACCGGCAACCTTTTCAAGCCACAGCCCAGTGCAACTTGGCTTCAGTCTGGCACAGGCCAGGGAGCTTCAGCAGTGCATCAAGAGCGAGGGGAGTTTACCTGTGCCCACGCCAAGGCCAGGCAGTTGGGAGCTGCACCAGGACTACTTTTTCAAGCCCTCTACTTCCCACCTGGGACTCAAGCACACCTTCCAACTCGAGGGGAGCTGCCCTGGGGCCAAGGAACTGGGAATAGCACCTACACTGCTGTTGTCACTTATCTTTGGCACACTACTCCCTGGCTTAAGCATGGGAGCAGCTTCCACCCACTGGGGAAGCTGGGGCCAGGCAACTGAAAGATGCGTCTGTGCTGCTGCTGCGTCTTTCTGTCCCCTCTATTTCTGGCTACAGAGCAGGCACAGCTGGAAGTTGCCCATCCCCAGCTCGGTTCCCCATCAGATAGAAGTTGCACCTGGAAAGAAGCAGTAACAGTAACAATGCGAGCAGAGCTTCCAGCTGCCTGGCCCTACCGCAGCTCCTCACTGCCCAGCCCCAGCATGAGATCAGTAGAGGCAAAGGCTTCTGACTCCACAGGCCAGATACAGTCGCCATATTCAGCCCATGGGTCATCTGTTGCCAACCCCTGATTTAAAGGATTTTGATGATGATACCTGAGCTGTTAACCTCCTTGACTATGAAGTACAGCATACTAAGACACCATCAAGAATACTGGATGATGAATCAACTGTTTCTGAAGAAGCAAGATGTTCAGGCAAAGTAGGCAGGGTATTGTAATTTCCTGATACCTTATTCACTAAATAATTGTTGAATTCTAAGTGGGAAACTAAATAGGCTCTCTCAAGAAAGAAGGTGCCTTCCAATTTTACTTAACACCCAAGTTGAGAATTACTAGACCAGACTATAATAACCCTGCTGAGTGGTAAAAGAATGGATAACTGAAGTGAGATCTGGATGACAAGGGACAGGTTGAACTATTCTGCCAGAGGAGATAAGACAGTTGCAATGAAATCAAAGAACAAATCAACAATGTAATCAGGGATGTATTTAGTAGGTGTGTTGGTCTGAGACAAAAAGAAATGCAAAACTCCAGAACCCTTGGTTCACTGATGATATGTCTTATTAGACCATCTAAGAAATTGCAAAAAAAAAATAAAAATCTTTCTTTGCAAGCTTTTGGGCGCACACAGCCTTATTTAGGCTAAGGACAACCCCAAGACGGTAAAAATCCTCTTAGGTAGAAAATAAACTTCATTTTACACAGGGGAATTTTGAGGATGGAGATCTGTTCCCTTGGGTCTGTAAGAGTCTTTTGTGCGAGCTGCTCCTTGATGTGCAGATAAAGCTGTTCTCATCCTTGGAGGCGTCAGATGTCAGGAAGGCAGGGAGGCTCAAAAAAACCTTTCCTTCTCGTTCAGCAATGCAGCTTATATTTCCAAAATTGGTTGAAATACAGCATCTTCCACATTTCTGGGATGTATTTGGTAGCCATGTTGGTCTGAGATAAAAAGAAATGCAAAGTTCTAGAACTCTCGGTTCAGGGATGATACCTGTTGTTAGACCAACTAAGAAATCACAAAAAAAATTCTCTCACACACCGAAGAGTACAGATCTCCAACCTCAAAATTCCCCTGTGCAAAATTAAGTTTATTTTCTGCCTAAGAAGATTTTTATCATCTTAGGTTTGTCCTCAGCCTGAAGAAGGGTGCATGTGCCTGAAAGCTTGCAAAGAAATATAGTTTTTTGCAATTTCTTAGTTGATCTAATAAAAGGTATCATCTCTGAACCAAGAGATAACATGGGATGGGTCAATTACAATCTTAAATGTCACTGCAGAAGTGTCTAAGTGCTAAAGCATTTCTGTTGTCATCAGCAGTGTGTAGCAACCAGAGAGGATTTTAGGAGTCTGGGCAAGCAATATTCCATCCACACCAGGCAGCTGCTTTTTCTTCACCAGAATTCCTCCAGACACAAAATATTTGGAAGGAACACACGTTGTTAGTATGCAAACAGCCGGCACATTTTGGATTCCTTACTGAATGGGAATGCCAACAGCCCACGTTCAGTTTATCTACAGCACTATTTAGCAGATACTCCAGATTAGAGTCTTCACCTCCTGAAGAAGAGGACACCCTAGCAATAAATCTTTCTGTACAACGAAGTGGCTCACCTTCAGTCTCTGCAGCATAGAAGTCTGCCAGGTAGGGAAATATGTGAACCAGTTCCTCCTCATCTTGGGTCAGGAGACACGCAAGTATAAAGCCACGAGAATGCTAATAAAATGCTCCCCTCCGCCAGCACATTAGGCCAAGGAACACGGCTCTGGGTTCATAGCAGGAATAGCTAGAAGACCTGGTCTACAAATGTAAATCTGGACAGAAGCCACTAGAGAAACAAGTGACTGAGGAGAGCAGCCAGCCCTGGCTCTGGAGGAACAGAATCAAATGGCAGAAGGCGCAGAGCCCATCAAAAACAAGTCAAGAGGAAGTGCTAGGCCGAGCCATAACAGCAGGACACTATAGCACCCCTGGTGGCCAGTGGGCTAAAATGCATATTAGTCTGAAAAGCGGGTTGCACTGATTTCCCACAGCCTTCAATAACCTTCTGTTAAAGATCATCCAGTGGCCTCACTATTTACTGTCAACTTTCAACTTTACAGAAAAATGGTTTTTTTCTCTAGCAATTCTAAACACCTACAGCTCTCCCAGACATCAAGATCCATCTTCCTACCCCTATACTTCCTATACTTGTGCTGGCAGCTGTAAGAGAAGAAGGCTGAAGGCAGGGGATAGATCAGTCTGCCTTGCAAGTACTTTTCCCCTTGGCCTCTGTTGTGCCCCCGAGATACAAAATATTGGGCTAGATGGACCTATGGTCTGACCCAGGATGGCATCTGTCGTGTTCTTAAGCAAGTTATAAGTGCTCCGCACTTTTGAAAAATTGGATCTTATGTTTCTGATGATTATAGCTGAAAAAGAAAACAAACCAATGTGAGTTGATTCTACACTACCTTCCTGAGCCTACCAGACAGAAACAAGGTAAAAACTTCTGCCACTTGTCTTACTAGATATAAACTATAAAAACTTAAACATCGTTCATGAGTGATCACTTTAAGTGAACTATCCAACTAGTGTGCTATCTTGCCTGGCTGAATAGCACAGAAATTATAGATAAGAAAGTATCTTTTGAAATCAACTAATACAAATAATGACAAAAAGTCTTCTGCCTAGGCATTGAGTAGAATTCCTGCAGGGTTCAGAAGGTATAAAGGAAGAAGTGGTCTCAATCACCTTTCAGTTCCATCCACACATATAGACATTCTTAAACTGAACCTCTGAAGAAGCAAGGACAATGACAGGAATGTGAATATGCAGAAGCAACACTCCCTTAAGAACAATTTATTTCAAGTTGAGGTTTCCACTTTCAGAAGTTGGGCCATCCCCTACAAAACCTGATGCAAGACTTGTAGGTGAGCTAGGACTACAGAACTTTTAAAAAGAATGAGTCTAGTCTGGGTAAAAGGTCTAGAGAGTATTAAGTGAGAGTGCAATCTCATTCCTCCAAACTAAGTGGCACAACAGAGTAGAAGTGGGGGAGGGGTTAAGAGGAAAATGAAGAGACTAAAAAGAGACTAAGCTTTGAGCAGCAGTCTTGCAAAATTTTCAGATGAAGGCTATGGGAAAGCATGTTATGATATGTCCTGATGTCTGAATACCAGCTACCTCAGTAACTGCTACATGTAAGCCCCACTGGAACAAACTTTGAGCTGAGAAAGACAGACCCTCGGCATCATATTAACATGGTATAAAGTAGAAGGAAACTATGAACAGGTTTGGTGTCATACAGACAACAACCTAAGGGCCCACTGGACACAAAGAATGGGCCTGATACACTTGAGTACAAAGGAAGCTTGAAGAAACTACTAGCTTGAAAGAGGTGGGCATAAGAGTTCTTAAGTTCCATGACCGGACTACACTTCAGATTCATGTCTATGAATACAATTATTTTCACCACCTGGTAACAACAAAAAGTAAATAACAACTAATATTTATAAAGGAAACCTATGTTGAGTAGGCAATCTCAGTTCAGTTCCTAATTCACACGAATACACATCAAAACAGGCACTGATACTAATTACAGAAGACCAGGATAACTGAAGAGCTTTCAGACAGAACTACTAACATGTACACATGACTATAGAACCAACTAAGACATCAATTCTTTGGCTACTACACATCTGATATGTGCACGCTATCACAGAGATTCACTTGATAAATACAGGAGGACAGGTCTGTAGGCAAGCTGGCAAAAACCATGGGAAACCAGAGACTAGCAGAGGAATAACGCTCTCAACATTAGCATTATGCTAAAAAAATTATATTGGAGCAAAATAACTAACTCACGAACCCTGCCTGAGTAAAAAAACTTGAGACAAAGCCACAGGTGCGGAATCAAATGGCTCAGGAGTCCTACACTATGCTAAAGGATTAGGATATAAATACTAATCAGTATACTGAAATACGAAGTATAATTCCTTTTTAACATTTTCTACTATAACTTTTACTTGAATATTTTAAGATGTAAGACAATATATCATCATTACAAATGTAGAACATTATCGTATCATCTGTCTCCCTTATTTATCAGCAAAATATTTTTAAATATCTTTTTAAACAAATCCCAAAACTGCTTTTAGGTGCTTAGGGAAGAAACAGAAATATACACCTCAGTACTTACATGTTGAATTAGACTCATTTTGAGCAAGAAAACTAGGGGTAAAAAAACAAAATTTATTTTCATCCAGCTTTTGGGTTGCAAAACATCTCCAAACTCTAGGACATAAGAGAACACCACGTACCTTACCTACCTCTAACTTTTCTGGCTGTCTCAACTCTTTAGGTCATCACATGAATGGTGTACAGCTCTATTGCAAAAACACGGGTAGAATGATGCCTATAACTTTCCACTGTTGTGTCACTCTGAGAAGCCCCAAATTCCCAAAGAGCTATTTTTGTGAAGAACTTAAAATAATGTACAGCATTATCTGTGGCCCTTACTCTGTCCCATCCTTAATACAGAAGATGTGTTTTGAGATTCAATTGAATCCCTCCTATAAGAAAATGAGATGCATGTATGACATGGGGAATATAATGATCAGCAGTAAAGTGTCATATTTATCTCAATACAGGTAACAATTCTAAATGTTCTTTATTTTTGTTTGCTTCTCTTATCCTTCTGCGTTTCAGATTACCTGAGCTATGGGAGGAATCTGACTTTGGCCTGGCAGGTTTTGCATGCGAACAGCATCACTCTCTGCTGCAGACTCTGCAGCACTTCCATCTTGTTGTGATTCAACCATTTCCATGGTCATTTGTCTAAAAAAAATAAGTAAAATAAATACATACAGAATGCAGTGCAAGGAACTGAAATCAGAACTGAAGAACATACTTATTTGAATATTATTAATTCCCCCTCATTTGTTCACAATTTCATCTTTCGAAAGTATCTGACAAAAAGATCAACCCAAGAGTCTCATAGAATCACAGTATATCACCATGCACTGCCTATAAATTGGAACTCAAGTTCAGTCCCTTGGCCAGGGAAGGAAGTACTATAGTCAATACCTTCAGTATACAGTACAGAAGAAGAAAGAATAATTTTCTGGCAACCCATTCTTTCTGGATGCTATTTCTGATGGGAGAGCCACATCAAGCCTTTACTGTGTGTCGGGCAAGGAAACAAGGAGGGGTGCTGGGGCTAAAGAAACTTAATGGTGTAAAGCAAAGAGAGTATTTTGAGAAGCCCTTATGGGCAAGGTAGAAACACCTAATAATTCTTTATTATTTGCTTCTTTTATAGGACTAACTAAATAGCTGCTTGTGAATAATAAGTAGATTCAATACAGTATAGGGTCAGATGACTTTGAAGGGTTATCTAGGAGGAAATTATTAGAAAATTAATCTTTTCTGAGTTCCTTTAGGTTAAATACTGAAAAATATTATGGATCCCTCAATCAAAAAACACAGATGGACAAATTTATGTAAAGAGTGATTTTGGATTACACTTGTGGATTTTTTTTTCTGACTTCATTTTTTATCTATTTGCAAAATTAGGTATGAGAGAGAGATAGGGGAGAAATACAGAAGTTAAGCCAGCAAAATATCTGAAGTGTTCAGACAGGTACTGCACAAAAATTCTACTGATCTTGTCTGCTGAACATAAACATTCCCCCCCCTAGACAAAAAAATAATTATTTATAGTTTTTGTCTATCTTCCCTTATCACAATTCAAAATATGACGATTTAATACTTGAAAACAGGACTAATCCCATTTCAAACCAAACCATATGCATTTGGCATCACCACTGGGTTGTGTTGTGACATCATTTTAGATGGTATAGAGCTTACCTCAATTGATAAGTTACACAGGAGCTTAGCTAATTGCACAACCATCAATTAACACTTATGAACTTGGAGGAAACTTTCAAACATATCAACTTGATAATTACCTTACAGTTATTTTTCCATGGTATTTCTTGACACACTTGCTCATAGTGGAAGTACGTGTGTTTTAAAACAAAAGCTTGGTTCTCCTCAGCTCTCTCTCCCTCCTACTGAGCACCACACTGAAGTTATGATGTTGAATTTGTGATGTCACAATCATCACCATGGCAACAAACTGATATCATAAACAGCATTAGACATTATGACAGGTTCAAGCAGTAAGAGACAGAGAGAGCTGTCAAACACACACCTCAGATATTATCACAAGTGCAGAGGAAAAAAACCATAAGGATAGGAGAACTGCTTCATTTGGTGGTTCTCAACCTTTTTATACTCAAGGCACTCCTCAGAAAATGTTAGCTCTTAGATTTCACTCAACTTTTGACTACAGAAAAGTTCTGTGGCAAAGAATTCAGCAAGACCACAACAGGTGAGAAAGTGTTTAACACTATAAATTCCTACTTGAAATCTCTGGGTTTATCTTCTGAACAAGGTTTCCACACCACAGTGGTTAACATTGCATGGCATCTCATGACACCTCTGAAAAAAAATCTCAAGGCACCCCAGGGTACACTGGCTCCCTGGTTGAAATTTGCTGGCTTAGATGTTGCTGCCATTTCCTTACAATGTATTTATGCTCTTTTGTAAAAGCTGGGGCCTGAACAGGCAAAACCCAGCTATAAAGTTCAACTGTTGGCAAGTGAGCAGAACTTTCTGAAGTTTATTCTTGGGTCTTACACCATCATGCAAAACAGGCAGGGACTGTTCTATTTCAAAGATTCTGAGGGTTCTGAAAAACAAATCTAGAGACACATTCATGAGTTAACTACTATTATCTTAGGGTGCAGACACAAGTGACAATTTTAGCCTGATGTGGCCACATGAAGTTGTCTATAGCTGTGACCAAACACAAATACATAGCTGCAGACTGCTTCAAAAATGGCAGATTGGGTGAAAATCTGACCCCTCATTGCATGAGAGGTCAAATGCAGATGTTTCAAAACAAAGCGTCTTCTGTAGCTTCTGTCTGTGCTGCCTGCCAGCCTTGAGATGTTTTCAGAACGGGGGGGCAGGGAAGGAAAGGGAGGAGTGAGTTTGGTTTGGGGGTTTTTTGGCCCCTGCTGGAGGGTGGGGCAGGTGTATTAGAGCACCCTGGTCCAATTCACCCACCCCACCCAGCACTGGCCAGGAAATCCCTAGAACGAGCTCCCGCTCCTCCCCTCCTGTTCTGATACAGGGACAGGATGGGAGAGAGGGGGGCCGCTGCTAGGGGAAACCAGCTGCAGGCTCCCAACCCACAGCTAGATTCCCCTCCCCTTTGGAACCAATGGTCCAAGGGATCATTGTAATTCAGAACGCTTCCTGCAAAGCACTCTCAGTTACAGTGGAGAGTTGAACTTCCTGTCTGCACCCTCAGTGTTTTCTGGAATGCCCTACTTCAGTTAAGGGATCTGTCTCTCATATTCCAAACACGCTCATTACAATGCTTGATTCTAATGTGGAAAGGGAGGAAACTAATCAAATGGTATCTCTGGGCAGCAAAATTATAGGTAACTTCCCCTCCCGGCACAGATACCATCATGATTAATTTTACAAGAATACCCTGCCAGTATGTCCCCTCTGCTGATCTCAGCTACATTAATGTCTCTTGGTAACTAGGTTCTAAACAATTCTGAGCTTTCAAGGTTAGAACTGCCTTCTTACCATCTACCAGAAAAATCTCAGGAAGCCAATTCTGCTCACAGAGCACTGGCAAGCAAAGCTCCATTTAAATTAGCCTGAACTACAATCCCATTGTATCTAACTGTATCTTTCTACACTATATGCAAGGCTATCTTGTTGACTCACTACATATTACACAAATAACACTGCGATAATAGGCAACGTTCTAGGAAGAAATCCTCCCTCCCCTAGTAATCTTAGCATGCCCTTAAAACAGAGGCATGAGGACTGGACAATATATATGAATTTACCTCTGAAAGAATGCCTCCATAGACAACAAAACAACTTAAATACCAGAGTGAATGTAATCTGTATGCATTGCCAACACATTCACTACATACAATTAAAAATGTGATTCTAATTATTGTACACTATGCAGGTCCAAAAATATACAAGTATATTTTATATTCAACATAATCTGCCACAGATATCCAGTTAAAAAAATTACTATTTTTCCTATTCCCACTATGTGTCCCACAGATTTCATTTACTGAAAGCCACTTTTAATGCTTCAGAAACTGATATATTTCCAGGTGCTATTTCACCGTTTTTGACTTGGTTTGTATTCTGTGTAACCAGTACATCCATCAGTTAATTGAACAGTATTTCTTCTTAAGTATCAAAAAGCCAAAAACAAAATGTTAGCTAGTATCCCCTAGCCAGTTTTGTAGTTTCCCAGATAGTATTTAATCCTTCATTGACTGCCAAGGGTCACTCTTTTTACAAAGCAGCTTTATTTTACTATTTGCTTTTGAATTTAGCAAGACCAGCAAGGAACATATCAAGTCACTTCCATAGTGTAGGAATCTAACTACTTATCACTACAAGTCAACTGATTTTACTCTTGCATCTATGTTATTTACAAACAACGAATATTCTTGTCTATGTTGTTGTATAAATGTATAGCTTAACTTTAATCATGAGAATACAAAATAAAAAAATTAAGAAAATATTACTAGAACAAGAGGGAGAACTGAAATATTTATTTTTAGATACTCTGTACTAAACCAGTAAGAACTCACTGGCAAGTACAATATACCTCTGCAAGACATAACTTAATCAGTATACTATATACACTGTAACCAGATCCACAGGTGGAGATCTACTCGAATACATTCTCCAAAGATATAGTTATATATATTCTGGGTCTCAAAGTGGATAGATGGGTAATTGATATAAAAAAACAAATCAACTGAAAAGCAAGTGATGAAGTTAGCCATCAATATTTTATTATTTAGGAGCATAATTTGTCTAAAATTAGGAGAACAGCAGTATTAACAATGCTTAAAAATGTAAAAGGCAGGTGGGATTAATTCAGTTCAATCCAGAGACTACCAATATGAAATGCGTTTTCTTCCATCAATGTAAATTCAGACTTGGGTAGAAGCAAACCTACCTATTATCAAAGAAAATGCATCAACAGATTATTTCTCAATTTCCCGATTACACCCTACCCTTTCTTTAAAACAAATCCAAAGATTTTTGAAAAAGCATTAAGACCTACAGTCATGTCTTTAACTGAATATGTATAGCAAAACCTTAGTTCAGTTTGAGGGGGAAAATCATTTAAAACAGGAAACAGCTTTATTTTCTTTTAGAAGGAAAATTGAACAAATACAGTGTTAGAGAAGACAGAATTATCTTTAATTCAAAAGTTTGAAAAAGCTGAAGAATGCACTGCAATCAAAAGCTTGTCTAAGTCTAGCTCAACCATGCCACTGGCCCAGTAAAGGATAATCCCCCCCAAAAATCCTTGCCACTTGCAAAAAGCTGCATTTTATATTAACAGTTAAATTCTATAACAGAACCAGCTATTCCATTTGACTGCACCCAAGAGATGTACTGAACTATCATCAACTGATAGTTTGTAGTACAAATTGTCAGAGAACCCATGTTTTAAGGAAATGCTTTCATCCTTTGAAAGCAGACTAGGAATATATGCTGCATAGTGATTTATTTATCCTGTGTCAACTGCTTTAACCTCCTGCTCTCAAAATGTATTTCAGGTTACGGGAGTGACATTTGGCACTAGTCTAGTACCAGGACATTTAAACTCCCAAAGGACCTCACTGGCATACTGCTCAGTTCTGAAAAAAGGGCAGCATTCCAGAGGTGTTATTAGTACTGGATGCTGTAAGGAGCAATATTTTTAAAACAACGCTCAATAAAGATGTCAGACATGAGGGGGCCAAGGCCACACCTCCTTCTACCTTTCCTCCCCAAAATAAACCCCACACTCAGAATATTTATTCCAATAGATGTGATTTGTCTTATCAGACAGAGAACAGAACTTTTTGGACAAAAGCCAGCTGAGAAGCAGCAATAGCCAAAAGGTAAAGGTGATCATATGATCTACAGTGAGCAAAAAGTTATCAGAATCTGGAGGTGCGAACTTTAGCTCTAGTAGATCCTTTTTTGTTTTGTCTTGAGAGACAGTTGTTAAACAAATCCTTAACAAGAGCCAATGCAAGAAAGTGGCTTTGAAAAGGAAAAACTGCATACCATATCCAATCTTGCAGCCCTATAAGTAACTGAATATGTATCTAAGTATTTAATGTTTTGTTGGTGAAATATAATATTCAAACTAATCCAGGACTTGAAGCATCTGATTAAATACTCGAATCATTTTATGACAACATGTTTTTTATTGCAGTAGTAATACAGCATGATACAGTACAAAACATGAGAAATTCTTTACAAAGGCAGCTTAGTAGTGAGGAAACTGGAATTTAATGAGAGGATTAATAAACTTGATCAGGACTTTAGTACAGGCCTCTCTGAAGGCTCACCTCTACAGGAAGTCATTGCAAACTAAGGCAGGGTGGGATCTGAACACATGTTAGTTCATCTGCGGTAACTCCCTGTGTAACCTCTTTGGCTAGAAACAGACTTGGTGGGAAGGAAGGGCTCAGCTCTGCCACATACTTTGTGGCATAGCCCACTCACTTCACTGGGCCCAACATATTGCTCAGCGTCTTGCCCTTGATGGGACAGGACAAGGGCTGACATGAACTCCTGGCTGTCCCTGTTACCTGGGCCAGCCCGTAATTTTTTGGGGGCCCCTGCGAGATATAGCTTTGGGGGCCCCGATCCATCAACAATTCAAAATTGTGGTTAACTGCAGCATAAACTCACTAAAATAAAACAGTCGGGGCTGGGCTGTGCACACGTGGGCTGCACGGGGTGGTGTAGGGGCAACATGTGCAGGGATGCCTAGGTTGCCTCCCTGGGGCCAGGGCGGGAACTCCACTGCGCGGGGAAGGTGCTCCCTGCATGGTGGGGGCCCCTCCCTGTTGCCTCAGACTAATGCTGTGGGTCTGGGGGCAGTGGGGAAAAGCGCTCCCCCACACAGAGCAAGTGGCTAGACAGGGGAACACCTAGCGTTCCCCCCTGCAAAGGCCAGGGCAGGCCAGCTGGGTGTTCCCCTGCCCAGCCTCTGGAGGACGCTTTTCCCTGCTGCCCCACTCCCACAGCACAGGTCTGATACAGCAGAAAAGGGGGATCCTCCCCTGCGGGCCAGGACCGCAGCTGAGCAGCAAAGCCCTCCTGCCCCTGCCCCTCACCAGTTCTGTCCCAAGACTCCTGGCAGCCCCAGGCAAACTTTTATATTGGGCCCCCCTTCACCAGAGATAACGATTTTTTTGTTGCAAAAGTCTTGTTGGCATCTGCAGTCTGGACGCCTTTAAACAGCTCTCCTCACCTGACAGCACCGCCGGTCCCGTGTATGCACAATAGGAAAACTTTGCACCTCTCTAAAACACCCCGCCCCAAGTCCCGGACCCGCCGGTCCCATGTATGCACAATAGGAAAACTTTTTTTTTTTTGTTACAATTGTCATTTGTGTTGGTGTCCCCCGCCCGCATTTTCCGGCCCTCTTTATTGTCCGGGTGCGCCCAGGTGGGGCCAGAGAGCAGGGTCCGGCTTCTGCGTGGCCCCGCCGCCTTTCCCATCACGTGGCGCGACCGCGGCTCCTGGCTCGTAGCGAAGGCGGCCGCGCGGATCCGGGCCGTGGCCACCGCTCGGCC
>NW_005842976.1:328175-338482 GCF_000455745.1 Alligator sinensis | reverse complement strand
GGGCCTCCTGATTGGCTGCGGGGAGCGGCCGCGGGCTTCGGACTCTGTGCTTGGCGCGGCTGCGGGGGAGGGGAGGGAGTGCCCCGCCTCGGTCTCCGGAACGGCCCCGCTTGGCCTCGGGCTGGCGCTGCGCTGCGCTGCGCTGCGCTGCGCTGCGTGGCTCTCAGGGCCCGCCTCTGCGGACTGGTCGCCGGCCCGGTCTTGGCCTCAGTGGCCTGGTCTGCAAAATGGGTCTGTTCTCTGCCAAAGGGCGTCTTGGCAAGCCACCGGGGGCAGGAGGCAGCGATGGCGGGGCTGGGTGAAAGGGCATCAGGCGAAGGGCAGTGCCTTGCACCCCCCCTACCCCCCACCCCCGGGCAGGGGTGTTTCCCTCTGGGAGGCCCCAGCCAGAGATGAAATGACCCGGTGGAGGATGCAGCAAATCCACTTTGTGGCAGTAACTGCCACGTGCCCTGGGGCGCTCTTCTGTGCGGGGAAGCTTATCCTCCCATGATGAGGAGGTGCTTAAAAAATGTGTTTGGGGATTTCGGGAAAGCTCTGTATTTGGCTCCATTTTATTACGATTTTTTTTCCCAACACGTACATCTGTCTGCGGCCAACAGAGATGGCGGAAAGAAAGGCAGCTACCCACCCTGGTGTTTTAGCCCTGTTGCCAAATGGATACAGTTGCCCACATAATGCGTGAACTCTGCTCTGTCCAGCAAAGCATAACATTGGACTTCTAGCAAATGCTGTTTGGGCCCTAGAATAGATCTTACTGCTGTTTTAATACCCTCTTTTCATAGAATCGTAGAAAATTAGGCTTGGAGGGGATCTCAAGAGGTCACGTCTAGTCCAACCCCCTGCTCAAAGCAGGACCACCTCCAACTGGATCATCTCAGCCATGGCTTTGTCAAGCCAGGCCTTAAAAACCTCCAGGGATGGAAAACCTCCATCACCTCTCTGGATAACCTGTTGCAGTGCTTCACCACTCTCCTAGTGAGAAGGTTTTTCCTAATATCTAACCTAAACTTCCCTTGCTGCAACTGGAGACCATTGCTCCTTGTCCTGTCATCTGTCAGCACTGAGAACAGTCCAGCTCCATCCTCTTTTGAACCCCTCTTCAGGTAGTTGAAGGCTGCTATTAAATCCCCTCTCAGTCTTCTCTTCTCTAGACTAAATAAGCCCAGTTCCCTCAACCTCTCCTCAGCAGTCATGTGCCCTGGCCCCCAAAACCATTTGCACTGCTCTCCACTGGACCACCTCATCCACTTCCTTTCTATAGTGGGGGGCCCAAAACGGGACACTGTACTCCAGTGCAGAGTTTTCTTTAAGTGTTCAATATCGAACAAGATGCAGAAAGAAAAGAAGGGCAGTGATGGTTAGCATGCTAGCCTGGGACATCTATGTTGGATTACCTGGTTCACCACAGACTTCCCCTGCGCCTTGGGACAAATTACTTATCTGTGCCTCAGCTCTGCAGCTGAAAATGGGGCTAACAGTACTACAGCTTCAGAGGGAAATTGTGAACATAAAGTCTTTAAAGATCGTGATGTGTTTAGATGATGCAATAATAAGGAGAGATGAATACAAAAAACGTAATGTGTCATATTTTTAGTATAATAGAGGAGACTGAATTAAGTCAATACTTTGCAGTACAAATTCTGCAAGTATTGGAAATGCAAACTAATATTGGAGACTGAAGTTTTTATGTCATAATATTTCACATAGCAGGTTTCTCTAACCCACTACTGTTATTCTGAAGATTCACTCACCACTATTGAGCAAAAAATTTCAAAGACCTAAATTAAGTTGCAAATGAATTTCTATAATCAGTTGGAGAACACCAGTCCTAGTTATATGTTATGTCCATACAAGCTAAATATTCAATCTCCTTCACTGAGTGAGGATTACTTTCAGAGAATAATGGCCCCGCTGCTGGGGCACAAGTAGTTATATTTACTAAGCCTTCGCTTTGCTATTTGCATTTGCTACTCATACATATTTTATCTTAATCAAAATAGAGTGAAGTGATACTTAGCATAACTGCCGAAAATGTGATACACTTAAAATCATTGTAATAATGTAAACATTATCGCTTACAAAGGTTATTGGTTCTTATCCTACATTTCCTTTGTTGAAATATTGAACAATATCCCCTTCCTGTTTTGAATTTTCTACCTTCCTCTCCTTGTTCACCGTGGCTTCTCATATGCTTCCCTTTTAAGCCTTTAATCTTGGTATTGCTCTTTCCTTTTTCTCTTCCCCACCCTTTTTCAGTTACTATAAAGGTTGATCCATGGTAACTAGGACAAAGTACAAATACTTTTGTTCAAAATGTTATGTGAATTAAAAATATTTGATTGGTTAGGATCTAGGAACTAGCACTGAATAAATAATGAAGGCAGCTATTTAAGTGGCATTGTTAGAAACTGCATTTTAAGCTTAGTTTGGCTTTAAAAGCAAAGAATTTTTATTGTGACATTCAACTTGGCCTAAAACTTGACAGATGTCAAAAACTTTGTGTTTATTTATTTATATATTTTTGGTTAATTTCTGAGCAAACGTTATATAAAAGAATCGGTTAGAGTTGGTTTCATATCCATTTAAACTAGGCTGAAGTTTTCTGAGGTTAAGTTCGGTATGCAGTTAGAGATTGCAAAAACACCTACTATCATTTTCTAAATGACTTGCAAGCAACCTTGCACCTTTCAAAATGACACTCTTAAAATGAGTTTATTACCGTTTTATATATAATATCTTTACAACTTTGCTTGGCCTTTCCACACTGACTTGCTTTTAATTGTTTTTAATGGTATAAAGCAGGGGTGCTCATTCTCTGGCCTGCCAACGAGATCTGACCCTTAGCACCTTGTCATCTGGCTCATAGGGAGCCCTGTGGGCTGTGGGCCTGCGCACTAGATCTGGCATGAAGGATAGCGTGGGGCCTGATTCTGGCACACAGAGCCTGGCAGAGGGAGCATGGGGGACCTGGGTCCTCATTCCAGAGCGCAGGCCTGAGTAGAGGCAGCATGGAGACAGGGCCAGACAAGAGTGGTACAGTGTCTCAGGTAACTGATCCTGGTACATGGGACTGAGCAAGAGTAGCACAGAGACCCAGGGCCTTGCTCCTGGCACATGGAGCCTAGCAGAAGCAGCACGGAGTCCCAGATCCCCAATCCTGGCACATGGAGTCAGCAGCGGGTGGTGTGATCTGGCCATGCAGGGCAATCCTGGGGTGCAGGGTCTGATCCAGCCTGTTGCCCAGCCCCACACCACTCATTTGGCCCATGTGACCAAAAGGTCAAGTACTACTGGCATAGGAAGAGTGATTCTCAACCAGGGTGCTGTGGCACACTCTAGTGCCTGAGTTCATTTTAAGGGTGCCATGGAGTGCCTCACAACATTACCACAGTAATCTGCACACAATTCACAAATAAACCCACATATTTCAAACAGAAATCCATGGCGTCATAAACATTCTGACTTGTTTTGATCTTTCAGAGTTCTTTGAAAGCCTCAGAAACTCCCCAGTGAAAACCAAGGAGAGAGGTACCAGAAGATAGTATTTCTAAAGCAAGAGAGATAATTGACTAACTTCAACTCTGACAGATGGGCATAGTCAGTGCCCACTCATTCCATGACTTAGTTGACCCCAGATGATCAGTGGGGCTGTGCTAGAATATTGGAGAAAGGATAAGGAGCACACCAGATCTACATTTTTTCAGTAGAAGGGCAGGGGTAATACTTGTATTTTGTCAGTTGAAACCCAGACTTTTCTATAGAAGAATACTGCACCAGTTTAACTAAAAACACTTTACAGTTGTTCTAGTTGAAACTAGTACAGGGCTGTCCAACTGGTGACCTGTGCGTCACATGCATCCCCCAAAAGGTTAACCTGCAGCCCCTAGGCTCCAGCTCCTACTGACACCACCCTTTCACCCCCGTTGCTCCAGCTGCTGGTGCCACAATCTCTTAGCTACCCATGCCCTCCCTCAGCTTCTGCTGCCTGCCCCCACCTCTGGGGGCAGGGCAAGGCAGCATGGCCTTTGGGTACAAGGTGGCTCAGTGACCTTTGGGTCTGACCAACCTCGTTTCTTGCTATGATGAGGTGACTCGTCACCTGGATGAGAGAAAAGCGGCTGACATCATATACCTCAACTTCCAGAAAGCCTTTGACCTGGTATCCTACGAGGTACTGATCAGAAAACTGGAAGATATCAGGCTCATCTGCAGCACCGTCAAGTGGGTGCGAAACTGGTTGCAGGGTAAGACACAGAGAATCCAAATGAATGGATCAGTGTCATCCTGGCGAGATGTGGGCAATGGCGTACCCCGGGGTCGGTACTTGGCCCAGTTCAGTATCTTCATCAATGACTTGGATAAGGGGGTGAAAAGCCCATTGGCCAAGTTCACGGACAACACCAAGATATGGGGTTGTGCGGACACACTCGCAGCTAGGCTGCAGATACAAGCAGACCTAGACAGACTGGCACGTTGTGCAGAATGGAACCAGATGAGGTTCAACGTAGAGAAGTATACAGTGCTGCATCTAGGAAGGAAGAATCCCCAGCACACCTACAGGCTGGGCATCGCTAACCTGACCAGCACTACAAATGAAAGGGATCTGGGGGTAACAACAGCCCCCAGCATGAATATGAGCCGGCAATTAGGGCTATGCGAAATTTCGCTAGCTGTTTTGATTTGACAGTTTTGACTCATTTCAAGCTCAAAACAGCAAAATTGAACCGAAACAAAGGGCTTCAAAACAGCCTCGAAACAAAAAGGCTAGTCAAAACGTTTTGAAAGTTTCAAAATGTTTTGAAGCAGCAAGGTGGTGGGAGACAGGGGAGAACCAGGGCTGCGCTCGCAGCAGCAGCCAGGAGCACAGCCCTGGCTCTCCCTGTCTCCTGCCACCAGGCTGCGGGAAGCCAATCACAGCACAGAGGAAGAGAACTGAGCCCAAGCATTGTGATCGGGCTGGGGATGGGAACTCAGTCCAGATGGGCTGAATTCCCATCCCCTGCGCTAGATCACGGGGGTCCCTGATCCTTCGGGGTCCCTTCCAGCCCTATGATTCTATGATAACCCTGTAGGAACATCAGTATGGTGCAGCAAGGGAATACATGGCACTGTGCAGGGTGATGGCACAGTGCGGTGTGTATTATCTACTATATGCCACAAGCAAGGGGTGGGACCCATGCGGTGTAGTTTGACCCACACAACATGCAGCTTGAGTGCTGTGCGGCACCCACAGCATGTAGCCAAGGGCCTTTGGGTCCCTGACCAGGTAAACGTTGGGCAGCCCTGAGCCAGTATGTACAGATACACTGCATATACTAGTTTAATCTTATATCCAGGGTTGAAAGTAAGGAGCCCTAGCATGCATTAAAACAGTGCCTGCCACCATTAACTGTGCCATCACTTACACACCACGGCTTTTCACACAGCTTTGAAAGGCAAGGCAAGGGTCCCCTTCCACCCAGAACTAAAAGCAGCCATCCTTTCTCTTCACTGACGAGGCAGGAATTTTCCTAATCTAACACATTCAGCCTGATGTTATGTCTACACAACAAAGGAGCCATCAGTACTTTGACCATTCATATTTTCAAGCTCTCTGGTGTTTCTAGAAAACTTTTTTTTAATGACAATTAAAATTCTGATGTAGTTAAGAAAACACCAGAGTATAGACTATTAGTGCTGACTGATTGGTATAATCCCTGTGTTTGAACCTGACTTTGTTTATATTGACTTAGCATAAATAGGTGTTTAACCAATAAGCATTAAAGCAATGTAAGCAAGGGTTACATTAGTTTAAGTGTCTGTATGTGGGGTTTGCAGTTTAACAGCTGTTTTTATTGATTTGATTAAATATGTGCATTTTTCTTTTACACACAAGGCCCTCTTTAAATTGTCCTTTTACAAAATGTGCCTTATTCTCTTCTAGATCATTCACAGATTACAGAGGTTTAGGCAGCATTAGCAGGGTTTAGTTCCATATAAAATTTATGTTTATAATTTTTATTTTATTAGGGTTTAGGCAGTCCTTGACCACTTGGAGATTATGTAGGATTATGACCTTGCCAGGAAAACAAAGATTGGTCTCCTGTTGTTGCAGTAACATTGCATTGACTAGTTTTGTTGTGTTATGTGTTGTGGAAATGGTTCCCTTGTCATTTACATCAAATTGCTTAAATACTTGTTCTGTGCATTTCATAAGATTATATTGTTGTTAATGTTATGGAACATAAATTTTCCATGTGTCCAACATTGTGAAATCTGTGCTTTTGCTGGAATAGAGAGAGAAATTTGATTTAGATTCTGAATTTAATATTTCCTGAATAACAATATCTTGTAATGCTTCATTTTTTAAAAAAATTTCAAGGTTATTTATTATGCCAGGAATTTAATTTACACTTCTTGGTTAAGTGCTAGCTAAAAGACATTTACTATTTTTACTTCATTGTTGCTATAGGTGGCATTATTCTGGACCTTGCAAGTAGGGTTTGTTATACTTTTCTAGTTTATCTAGTCTGCTGTTCAATTCCTGCATTTTGTCCATCTGAAATATTTTGTACTTATAAATATTATTATAATTCAAGAACCAGCTTCACTGCATGATTCCATAACTTATGTCCAGTTATTTCAAAATTTTCATAAAAATAAATGCCAGGGAAGAAATGCAGCTTTGAGTGCAGTCATTCTTTCTGATATGTAAATTGGTCATTTGTATATCAGATATAGCATGTTTGTAAAGCTGCCAGGGTTTGAGGGTTATTTCAAACTTGGACTAGATTTCATATATATACATTAAGAATTGATGGGAGAACAGTCAACTGGAAGAGACTGTTTGGTGTGTCTAGTAAAGAAAGCCATATTTAAAGTCCACTGTTTACACTTATTTTTTGTGAATGTGATGGCAGTAGCAAATAGCCATATAGTAAGAAAGTGGAATATTGAGATGTCAGAAATAGAAAACGAATTAGACACAAGCTATATTGTAATTACCATATGGAAAGATAAATACATGGAACTTATGATAAGTAATGCTCAGTTAAATGATCAGCTGACAGAAATGCCAAGAGTAAAAATGCGCTTCACTTGGCTTCTACATGTAAATTGCCTTAAAAAGTCAAATATCAATAATGGTTGGAAATATTGTACATTATTTTTCCCCAGCCTGTTTAGCTCTATAAAATCTTGCATAACTGAAAGATTCTAGTTATTTACCATATTTACTCAAATATAAGATGACCCCCAAGTAATTAGATTCTATATATGGAAAATGTATAAGTATGTTATCATCTTACCTGGACAGGCTCTAATTATTCGAGGCTTGCCTTGAATTTGTCCCCCCTCCCACTGCTACAGCAAGGAAAATAAAGGGGGAGGGGCAGGGGGACGCAGAAATCAGGTAGCCCTGTTACCTTTTGCCCCCTCCAAATTTTGTCCCTGCCGCCTCTTCCCCTCTTCCTTACTGTAATACCCTGCTCTCCCTGAGTACAAAGAAGTAAAAGGTAAGTTTAAAAACACTAACCTAAAAATAAACATACTTAATTATAGTCCTATTTTTTTCCAGTGCCCCCAGTCTCACTTGATCTTAGCCAAAAAGCATTTTTTTTTTTTTCCAAATGCACCCCACACCATATTTTTACAGGTTTGTTTCATGACTGATCCAGTGCATTTGACAGTACATGAGCCACCTGGAAGAAGACTTCCTCAAGAACTGCACCATCAAACCCTTGCTATACTTAAGGTACATCGATGACATCTTCATCATTTGGACTGAAAACCTGCAAGCTCTGATTGAGTTCCATCAGAAATTCAACAGTCACCATCCCTCCATCCGACTTTCTTTAGCATACTCCAGCACCGACATCTTCTTTTTAGACACAATGATCCAGAAGGGTAAAATACAGACCACAGTATACAAGAAACCCACAGACCAACATACATATCTGCACAGAACCAGCAATCACCCTAAACACACCAAAAAAGCTCTGATATACAGCCAAGCCCTCAGATACCACCGCATTTGTACTAAAGAGCCCCTCCCTTAAAACCTGTACGGAAAATCCTCAAAACATTTCAACCCATACTAGAAAGAGACCCTATTCTTAAAAAGATCTTCCCAGAGCCACCCATCCTAGCCTTCAAACAACCACCAAACCTCACCAACCTCATCACCAGAAGCAAACTTCCTCAAGCCCAGAACACACCAAAAGGATCCAGACCGTGCCAGGACAAGAAATGCAAAACCTGCCCCCACATCTCCACCACCCCCACTATTACTACACCCCACAACAGAGCCATCAGCATCCCAGGATCTTACAGCTGCACCTCCAGAAATGTAATATACCTCATCCAGTGCACCAAATGCCCTGATGGAAAATATGTAGGAGAGACCAAACAACAACTGCGCACCAGAATGAACGCACACTGGAAATCTATCCAAGACAGAAACACCCAATTACCGGTGGGGGCACATTTCTCACAAGAGGGCCACTCTCTCTCCAATCTCTCAGTCCTGATCCTGAAGGGAAACTTACACAACGCTTCCCAGAGACGAGCCTATGAGCTCCATTTCATCAACCTGCTGGATACTAGAGATCAGGGACTAAACATAGACATTGGATTTTTGATACATTATAATCCGCCTGGCAACTGACTCCCCAGCCCAGCCCAGCCCCTGGCTTCTTTACTTTTAATTCCATCCAGGAAGAGCACACACCAACTGCTGCAGCTTCCTTAGCTTGACGAAGGGTGTTTGAACCCGAAAGCTTGCTTAATAACTATTCTCCAACTATTTGGGTTGGTCTAATAAAAGATATCAAATTCACCCAAGGAACCTTGTCTGCCTTTTACAGTACATAACACACATACAGTCAGCCATCATTATCCCTTGTTACAATAACCACAATCATGCACTTGCATGCCCATCATTATGTTCTTTAACTATCAAAACTGCAAAACCGCCTTCACTCCCTCCACCCTCCCCTGCTACCCCTTACAATTCCTCCATATCTTCAGACAATCCTTAATTTATGCCATCTTTGTCATCTTCCTCTTCTTTCTTGTCCTCATCGCTATCATCATCATCTCTTGTCCTCTCCTCTGGGGGTCTTGTTCCTGAACAGTCTGTGCCAGTCTGCTCTCTTCCATGTGTCCTCTGCTGTCCCCATCATCTTCATGCAGTACACCCAGAGCCAGGCTTAGGGAAAATGGTGCCCCAGGGGAACTTGTGGTTTGGTATTCTCCTCTACCCCAGGTCAGTGATGCTGTTGCAGGCATAGGCAGCTGGGCAGGGGTGCAGGGTACAGTCCAGCAGGGAGGTGGAGCAGCATGAGGCACCAGGCAGATGGGCAGGCAGGCACTGCTGCTGGTGTGCGGGAGCAAGGCAGATGGACAGGAGCAGGCACCATCCCACCCGTACATGCCCAGGCCACCTCCCCCAAGCAGCTGCTGAAGGCAGATGGCAGGGTGGGCTGGCTACTGCTTCTCCTGCCTGGGGCATGGATCAGCCAGGGTGGGACTGTAACGGGCAAACTGAGTTATGCTCAGGCTCTTGGCATAACTGTAGGCCTTTCCAGAACTAAGCGATTAAATTATACAGAGTGCCTTATAGGGCACTAGGAAAAGTGAGTGCTGTGATTGACACCATGGGCTACCAGGTATATTAGTTTCCCTAGAAGGAAAGAAAACCAAAAATGGAATAGGATTGGAGTATCTTATCTAGAAAGATGAGGTAAGAAACTTGAGGATTGGACAATTTGAGATGAGAAGATTACAGGAGTAGCAGACAAATAAAGAGACTGTGTGTTCTGTGTTGCCACCCTGGGGAGAAGACAGGAGCAACCTTGGACTTCTTGCTTTGAGTAACAAGGAATCCAGAAACTAACATCCCACACACCCAGCATAGGATCTGAGGCCAATACCACAGAAGTTCGCTGTTCTAACACCTGAAAGAACCGCTTGCCAGGTCATATTGCAAGGATAATTATCTTGTAATAAGCCTAGGAGTTACTAATAAAGTTCACTTGATACCAAATTGGACAAGGGGCCAGGTCAATCCTTGGGGGTCTCTGGTAAAAGGAATCCTGGGGCAACAGGACAGGGAAGGGGGAAAATGCTTCTGTGAATGTGGGCTGCTTATGTGTGCATGGGTGCACACATGCAGCACCCAATGACCACCGCACCTTGGGCAGTCACCTACCCCTAAGGCTGAATCCAAGTACACCTGCAGCTTACTCATTCCCATGCTGACACAGTCCTCAACTGGGAGGGTCAAGTGCCTGTACACAAGCAGGTTTTTGGTCTTTCACAGGGCA
>NW_005842976.1:307046-328144 GCF_000455745.1 Alligator sinensis | reverse complement strand
TCCTGAATCAAGAGATGAACTGGTAGAAGCAATCTGTCAGGGTCATTTGCTGCTTGGTTAGGTGTCTGAACAGCATCATCTCTCTGGTCTGGATCTTGACCCCCATCACCATCATAAGGAGTATGATTACTCACCTCCACGCCTCTCTGGTGTATGGGCAGTTCCAGAGGAGGTGGTCAGTTGTCTCCTCCTTCCACCAGCAGGTTTGCCTGGGACAGGTCAGAGAGTCCCTCTGCCCCTTTGTGCATTTCAGTCCCCACAAAGGGAATACTGGGTGGACTACTCAGCAGTTCAAGTCTCTTGTGTTCTTGCTGCAGGCCCTTGTGGAAGATTCACTCCCACACAGCCTGGTAGCTGTTGCCGTGCAATGTGTCCACAGGCAACAGTCTGTCCCTTGCTCTTACCACCTCCTGCATCTTCTGATGATTTTTCAGGATCATTGGGCCTTCTTTTTTGGATCTCATATCTGCTCCAGAACTGCTCCATGACCTTGTAGAACAGTGGCAGTTCCAAGGTCCATGGTAGGGATGTAAATATAGTTTTAAAAATTATCCATTTAACCTCCTCTAATTATATCGGCTAAATGGTTAACTAATAACACAGCAGTTCCAACACAGCTGCTGCTGAGAGCCACTGGCTCCTGGGACCCTTTGGTGGGGTGGGGAGAGAAAGGCAGCAGCAGGTGGCAAGTTCCGCCAGATAACACAGTTCACATGAAGCCCTGCATTGGGAGGAAGGGAACACCTGTGCATGAGCAGCTAATTGCTTAATTGACATTAGGCTGCCCAGTGTTTACTTCTAGTGCCCATAGCCTATAACAGGGGTTGGCAACATTTTTGGGCAGAGTGCCAAAAACACCTGCGTGCCAGGTGCAGATGGTGGGGGAGCCATGAAGGGCCTGATCCTTGTTGTGGCCAGGGAGCCCCAGCCCCTTCCCCGCCATCCACCCAGAGGCATGCGTGCCAAGCAAAATATCTTCAAGTGCCACACTGGCACCTGTGCTGGGGGTTGCCTATCCCTGTCCTGTAAAGTTAAAGTCTCCCCCTTGCCCCTTTCATCTCATACAGCACGGTCCTCGCATCATTCTCCCATCTGGAGCCCCAGAAGACAATGCACATGCCCCTTTGGATTCTATGGACTATTTACTTGGAGCTGGGGGGTGAGACCAGTGTGGTGTCCAGAAGCACTGGTAGCAACACTGCCCTCATGAGCACCATGCACCCAACCCCCCAACCTCCCCCTCCCAAATTCACAGGTAGCACATGTCCTACAGTCCCAGTTTCTATTTGACCAAGGTCTCGGTCTTCCCACATTTTCTGTCCTTTCAGCTCTAGATCAGAAACCACCCTGAGGATCTTTATCCCCTCAGAGTAGATAGGTCTTCATAGTTTCATAGTTTTAGGGTCGGAAGGGACCTAATAGATCTTCTAGCCCGACCCCCCACCAGGACGGGAGAACAACAAAAGAACCCTAAAAACAAAAAACGGGACTCAAATGAGTCCAGCCAGGGAGGTATCCAGCCTCTTCTTAAAGATCCCCAGGGTAGGGGCCAGCACCACCTCCCTTGGAAGTTGGTTCCAGCTCCTAGCCGCCCTAACTGTGAAGTAGTTTTTTCGGATGTCCAATCTGTACCTCCTCTCCATCAACTTGTGCCCATTACTCCTTGTTATGCCAGCGGGGGCTAGGGGAAACAGCGTCTCCCCCAAACCCTTCTGGTTCCCCCTAGTGAGTTTATAGACGGTCACCAGGTCCCCCCTCAGCCTTCTCTTGTGGAGGCTGAATAGGTTCAAGTCCCGCAGTCTCTCACTGTAGGGTCTGCCCTGTTGTCCCCGGATCATGCGGGTGGCCCTCCTCTGGACCCTCTCCATGTTGTCCACATCCCTCCTGAAATGGGGCGCACAGAATTGGACACAATGCTCCAGCTGTGGCCTGACCCGCGTCGCATAGAGGGGGAGGATCACCTCCCTGGCTCTACTCGAGATGCACCTGTGGATGCACGACAAGGTCCGGTTAGCCCTGCCAACCATGACCTCGCATTGTCGGCCCATGTTCATCTTGGAGTCAATAATGACACCAAGATCCCTTTCCGCCTCCGTGCTCTCAAGTAGGGAGTTCCCCATCGTATAAGTGTGCTGCTGGTTCCTACTACCCAAGTGCAGCACCCTGCACTTGTCCGTATTGAAACACATCCTGTTCCTGTTTGCCCACCCCTGTAACCTATCCAGATCCTTCTGCAATCTCTCTCTCCCTGCTAGCGTGCTCACCTCCCCCCAAATTTTGGTGTCATCAGCGAATTTAAACAGGTTGCTTTCCACCCCAACATCAAGATCGCTGATGAAGAAATTGAACAGCGCAGGCCCCAGGACCGAGCCCTGGGGGACTCCACTACCCACCTCCCCCCAAGTCGAGTATGATCCATCCACCACCACCCTCTGAGTGCGACCCTTCAGCCAATCTGCAATCCATCTGACCGTGTAGGCATCTATGCCACAGTCGCCTAGTTTATTAATTAGGATGGGGTGAGAGACGGTGTCAAAGGCCTTGCTGAAGTCCAGAAAGACTACATCCACCGCGACACCTGCATCCATGGCCTTTGTGACCTGATCATAAAAGGCAATCAGGTTGGTCTGACATGATCTCCCCCTAATAAATCCATGCTGATTGCCCCTGAGCATCATCTCGGATGCCGGCCCATCACAAATGTGCTCCTTGATGATCTTCTCAAAGAGCTTCCCCAGGATTGAGGTAAGACTGACGGGCCTATAATTGCCCGGGTCCTCCCTTTTCCCTTTTTTGAAGATGGGGACCACATTAGCTACCTTCCAATCATCTGGCACCTGGCCCAAGCACCACGATCGCTCGTAGAGCCGTGCCAGGGGCCCTGCAATAACCCCAGCCAGCTCCCTCAGCACCCTGGGGTGGAGAGCATCCGGACCCGCTGACTTGAACGCGTCCAGCCCCTCCAGAAGCTCTCTAACCCGGTCCTCCCCAACCTGAGGTCTGAAGGCGATCCCCTCGCGTCCGGCTTCTATCACAGCAGGGAAGTCCCGGTCCCTGCACAAGAAAACGGAGGTGAAGAATTGGTTAAAGAGGTCCGCTTTATCCTCTGACGCAACCACCAGATTGCCCCGCATATCCTGCAGGGGCCCCACATTACCCGGCGCCTTCTTCATCCTCCCAATATATTTGAAAAAGGACTTTTTGTTATCCTTAATCCTGGACGCTAATCCGAGCTCTATCTCCGCCTTGGCCTTCCTAACAGCCCGCCTGCAGGCCCGAGCAGAGGAGGTATACTCCTCTTTGGAGATTACACCCCCCTTCCACCGGGCGTACGCCACCCTTTTGGCAAGCAGGCATTCCCGGACACCCTTGGTGAGCCAGGGGGGCTTTTGGACACTCCTGCCCGCCTTGCTTCTTGTCGGGATGGACACCCCTTGGGCCCCGAGTATCGTTTCCTTAAGGAACGACCACTCCTCTTGGACGCTGAGTTCCTCTGCCCTCAAGGACCCCAGTTCCTCTCCCACTAATCTCCTCATCTCACTGAAGTTGGCCCTCCTGAAGTCTAGGGCCACCACCTTGCTGCGGGCCCTTGACACTCTACGCTGGATGGTGAATTCCAGCACGCGATGATCACTATTGCCCAGGTGGTCAAGAACCTGGAGGCCTCTTACCAGGTCGTCGCCTGCGGCCAGGACCAGGTCCAGCAGAGCATCTCCTCTGGTGGGACTGTGCACCTCCTGAATCAAGTGGAGGTCCTGCAACTCGGCCAAGAACCTCCTGGAGCGGTCCGTCCCGGCTGACTGCTCCTCCCAGCAGATGTCCGGGTAATTAAAATCGCCCATGACAACTACATCCCTTGCTTTTAGTGTCTCCGCAAGCTGGCCTGAAAATTCCCTGTCCCCCGGATCTTGACCCAGAGCACTTCAGCTTGCCCTTCCCCTGACCCCATTCTGCTGGCAGAGGATGTGTAGTGCTCCTTGACAGAGTGCCACCCCCCCGCCCTTTTCTGACTTCTCTATCCTGCCTGTACAGCCTATAGCCCCTAATGTTAACTGCCCAGTCATGGGACGAGTCCCACCACGACTCTGTTAACCCTACGACATCTGGATTTGAACTAGCTATTCTGAGGGCGAGTTCCTCCTGTTTGTTCCCCATGCTACGAGCATTGGTGTACAGGCATTTAAGGCCTTGCAAGACTGTGTGCCCCCCCCGATTAGGCAGACCATCAGGACCCCCATTACTTACCTTTGCACCCTTCAAGCTTGCTCAATGCCAACCAGGTGTTCTTGCCCCAGTTAAGCTTGGTCCCTGGTGCTACGCTACACCTGGGTGTGTTGCAGCACTCTTTCTACTAACCACGTGTCCTTACATCAGATGTTGAGGTTATCTATGTACGCCAGGACTCTCATCTCTATCTTGCACTGCCCCAGTGATCTCCACTGTAAGGATCCCAAGGTCTTCCTTAGGCCACTGGGCTAGCAGTTCCACCACACAGATGAAAAGGATCAAGGAGAGTGGGAATCCCTACTGGACCTCACCATGATCACAGCACCGTATTGTTCACATTGGAGCACAGTGTGTTTATCCATGCAATGAAAGTCAGGGGAACCCCCATCTTCTTCAGCATCTCTCAAAGAAAATTGGTGGGACACACTTTCAAAAACTTTCTCCAGGTCGAGGTTCAGCATGGCGATGTTTAGCCCCCTCTCCTATTGGTACCACAGTGTATCCGCCGCTGTGGTACAAATGGGAGAAGGGGCTAAAAATTCACCTGCAAATTCACCTGAAAAGTCTGCCACCCCAGCACTGTGCATGACTAGTCCTCATGGATCACTGCACCCATAACAGACTTAAAGTGCTCAGCCAAGTCTTTGGTCATCAGTTTATAGCTGAAATTCAGGAGTGTTATGGGTCTCCAATTCAACTCCTCCCTCACCCTCTTCTTCAAAAGAAGGCTTATGAGGCCCTGATCCATCCCACCCCCAAATAGCTCTCCTGAAGCCACTCCTTATACACCTCCAGCAGGTCCAGGCCTACCTGGACCAAGAAGGTGACATAGAACTTCTTGAGCAGGCCATCTGCCCCAGGAGTCATATCTGTCTTGAAGCTGTGGAGACTCTTGGTGATCTCCTCCTGCATCCATTTCTCCAGCTTCTGATGCTCATCCTTGCCCCTCCTTCTCTCCCCCCACCACCAAGGCCCTGAGTGAGCTCCTGCAAGCAGTCCTACATGGTTCCTGGGTCTTCTAAGTGCACTGGGTAAAGCTTCCAGTAGAAGGCCACTGCTGTCTCCAGCATCCTTTCATTCAACTGGTGCTCCACTCCTGCTCTATATACCAACCTGGTGGCTGCCTATAAGTTTATCAGGGTGTTCACCAGGATCTGGGGGATTGTCTGTTCACCAGAGCGCCCCAAGGGATGACAAGATCGAATGGTAACAAACTCCTCCATGACTGTTTCAGGCTGGACATAAGGAAAAACTTGTTTACTGTCTGAGCCCCCGAGGTTTGGAATAGACTGCTGCCAGAGGCGGTTCAAGCACCTACTTTGAATGCCTTCAAGAGACATTTGGATGTTTATCTTGCTGGGATCCTATGACCCCTGCTGACTTTCTGCCCCTGGGGCAGGGGGCTGGACTCGAAGATCTTCCAAGGTCCCTTCCAGCCCTAATGTCTATGAAATCTATGAAATTTATAAAACCTGGTCATGGCCTCCCTTTTAGTCTTCTTTAACCAGCTAAAGCAAGCAGACTACTCCTCTCCCTCTTCCACCTAGGCCCCAAGCTGAACTCTGTCCTCCCACATGGCCTCAAGAAGCTATGCATGACATAAATCATGAGCCTTTTGGTTTTGGACTATCAAAAGGCTCATGATGCCGTTACCAGGGGTGACACATAGGGGGTGCACATGGGTGCATGTGCACCCCCTGAGCATGGCGGTGCACCCCCTATAAAAAGGTGCTGGGTGGTCACCGCTCGCCACCCCACTGCTGACACTGCTGGCAGCATCTGCAGGCGGTCCACAATCACCACTGGCCACTGCTGATGCTGCCGGCGTGCCTGCAGGTGGCCACTGACCCCTGGTCGGCACTTGCCACCCCCTGCCACTGACAGTGCTGGCAGGGTCTGCAGGAGCTCTGTGCTTACTACCACCATGCTCCCACCACCGCGAGCACAGCTGTGCCCCCGCCAGCTGCCAGGGGCACGTGTCATTCACGGCCATTACTATGACTAATTCCTCACTGCTTCTATTCAGATATTCTTTTTTTGGTACATTGTGGGGACTGGGATGCTTATGTTTATTTACTTGTTTACTAACTACAAAATAAAAACTGGGGAAGCCTGTATGCTTTACTAAAACCAGCAAACTCCAGTATAGTACATATGCAGTTCTATAGCTAGTAGAATATCTGTATATGATAAGTATTGAAGTATGACCTGAGATCTGTGTTCCACGGTATTAAAAGATCTCAGGACCTAAAAGTAAATGAAATAAGCATTTAGCCCTCATCTTCTTACTCTTTTAAAGCCATTAGTCCTTATTTCTACTGTGATAGGCAGTGTGAAAATTCACCTGCAGAAATGAGAGTCTAGTATATATTATACTGCCTCATGCCTGTAGCTTGTAGTTTAGCTCAGTAGACTTGAAAATTTGCGAAACAGTAGCTCCTGAAAATCCACAACAGCTGCTTTTCAAAACTAATTTTCCTGGTCATTTTTCTTTTCTTAAATAGCTAGAGAACTACATCATATCAGGGACTGAAGCTCTGTCTTTTTCTGAGTATTAAAAGAAATCCTGAGTATTAAAAGAATCAAATAATAAAAAGTTTTATTATTGAAAGTTAGGGTAAAACTATACAGAATATATTTTAGCCTGGACTCAACCTCTAAAGTCCAATAGTATAATCTGAACTAAATTATGATAACAAAACATGACTACTAGGGGCAGTAAATGCTGTCATAGTATCAGTACAAGGCAGAGATAATCAGATGAGTAGACTGAGAGGTAGATATTGCAGTGTAGGTATCCTCCATTTCTTCTGCAGCCTCCTGGTACAGTATGATTTGTTTTTTGTTTGTCATTGTTCACATAATGTCAATGGAAAACACAAAAATATCAATTCAAACATGTGATGCTTCTAAATTAATATGTTGCCTGTTCTTTTATTTGTTTCCATGTCCACTCCAACTTGGCATTTGATAATTGCAGGCATTATATAAATGATTATTCCATTTAAAAGTGAATCTTTCCTGTGTATACAAAACCTACTGCCCTTCTCAGACTTACTGCTGCAGGTGGCCTACTTTGCACTTTCTATCTGCCATTATTTTTAAGGTGCTCTCTAAAAATATCTCCATTGCCTCTCTGATCACAATTAGCAATAGAGTTACCCTGATGGTTTTGATTGGTTCTACTGCTGTTGCTTGTGAAATTATTAATATTATGAGTAAAAATTGACAAATGGCTTACTGTTTCATTTTACTGATGGTTAAAGGTGTGCAAGACAGACAGAAATGCTGCACTTAACATTTGAAAGTTATAAAGCTATGAGCTAGCAGCTTGACTCAAAAGGGTAAATACTACAGAAATGGATGCATTTAGTCCTCCTACTCTCAGTCTTTCTTACTACTGGATTTTAAGCCCTGGATCAACCCCCAAATGCTGGGGCATTAAGAAAAACATCCCAAATCAGAGCTAGTAACACCTGGCATAGTATAAATGGTAGCATCAGGACACACCCATTCTTAGTGGCTTACTTTTGCATTATAACAGTTGGTTTCCCAGAGCACCAGATTTTTATCAAACTTCTATTAGTAGTTGAAACTCACAGTTCCATAAGCATCTGCTATCTTACACCACACTTCCTTGTTAGAAATTGAGTTTGAACTATAAAAGAGAAAAATAGCAGCTTATTCCCAGATCGTTTGCTTATCAACTTAATAGTTACATTGACTTAAGAATAACGGTTGCTGCCCCTGTACAGTTGGAGTGCATTTGCTATTCCAAAGGTTGTACATTCTTGCACTGCAGATGAAAGAGAAGCTTTCTTAGGGCAGTGATGCTTACATATGCACATGCGCACACACACTCTCAAAGATAGCATCTCTTTCATAAAGACTTGTGCTTCTTCATTTTGTTACAATGCATAAAGAAGAAACAGTTATAGGTAGGTATAGAAACATAACCAGTAGAGAGAAACAGGATGGACAGAATGCAAAGATATGATTAAGAGTTGCTCTGCTTTGCCCAAATGTTAGGCATATAGTGTGTTTGAAATAAAGATCCAAAGACTCTTGGGAAAGCATGTGAGAACATTTCATTATTTTGGCAATGATACTTATTTGAGCTTAAGAAATAGTCTTTTTAGGAGAGCCAATACCACAAGCTTATAAAAAGGCTTCCTTTAAAAAGGCGTCGTCTTGATTTTTCATTCTCTGAGTTAAAAGTACAACTCTATAACAAAGAATACAGACAGCAGCCAAACAGTAAAAGGAAGCATGACACAGAACCAAAAATGAGAATATCTGGATTTTGTTACCAGTTGGTAACATTTCTATTTGAATTTGGGCATATTATTTAACTTCTGTATACCACAATTTTCTCACCTCTGACATGGAGTTATTTTTGCTTCACTTTAAAAAAAGAGAGAGAGAGAGAAACTGAAGTGCATTAAAGTTCTTGGGTGGAAGACAAAACACTTGTGCAAAGAACTGTTTTGAACCAATGAGTTGGCGAGGCCTTTGTCCCTGTGCAAACAACAAAGCCAGTTTTCCTTACTAAAATATTTGGCAAGTGTACTTTGCAAGTTTGTGTAGACAGCACACAAGAATTAGAGTCATAACAGAGATATCCAGAATAAATATATGCAGTCTTTTCCTCATATATAAAGTAAGGAAGAGACTCAAATGTGAGCATACAACGCTATAGGAATATGCGTATCACAAACTGGTATTTTGATAACTGCTGCATGATGTCATTTTGCAAAGAGCTCATGCTCTAATATGTTACAAGCTGATATAACAATGTTGCATGAGGTAATATTTGAGTAGCAACTTCACACAATGCCTTAACCATTCAAATGTGTGGGTTAAACAAAGATTTTATTCCAGTTCAAAAGTCATGTAAATACAAGTATTAAAAAGTGTTCTATATAAAAATGACTTTGCTTCAACAGATTTTTCTAGTTTCAATGAGGAAGACTAGTGATTGAGCAGATATTTTAATTTTGTAATGGTTTTATGTAGATGTAAAGACAATGAGTAAGTAGAACATGTAAGCCAGAAAGCAATTCAAAGTGACTTCTGGTAGCAATGCTAGGAGGGGGCAAGCAAATAAGATGTGGGTTTTAACTGAGACAGTAGTCAATATTAAAAAAAAATTGTTACTAGCTCCACATGAGGCAGTTTATGACCCTAAGTTTTTCTACCCATTTTGTGGCAAATGCAAAGGAAAGTCAGGGATAGAGCAACACATTTTTCCTGCTTGAGAGCAGGACTCTGTTCTTCCCTCTCTTCAAATGCTGATTCAATAAACCTGTTTCCTTGGCAATGATATCCTGCCAGCTGGTTACCCACACAGCTTGTTGTTGTTTTTTTTCCTTTTCTCTATTTATCTGCTCTCTTTACACATTTGGAAAAGTGTTAAGTCTTTAATTAGTTTAAAAACCTGAATTGTATTGAATAACTGATAGATGAATGGGGATTTTTGTAAGCAGCGTTTTTTTTCTCTATGCTGAGACATTGGCATGATGTCTAACATACAGAAGTATGGTTCTATTGTGACAAGTGGCATTCTAGAGATGGCACAATGAGGTTTCATATTTATTATGCTTCAATGACTAGATCTGGTTTACAACAGTTTTTTCTTAATGACAGCCCTGCAAATTCAGTCCTGTCTATAACAGTCAAGCTGCATTGTCTCTGGTTTATCATCAGTAATAATAAATACACAAGTCATTTTTGGCCACAATTATATCTATTATCTATTGTAGACAGGCACATAACATATCTGCTGAATAAAAAAGTATCATCTTATGTATAGTCAGCATAGAACCACACAAGATTTAAATAGGTCTTCTCCAAAAGTGTGTCCAATAAACACATAACATTTTCTTGACAACACTTTTTCACTTGCCGTTATACCCAAAGCATCTCCATGTAAATATTATTTCTTATAAAAATATAAAAGATACTTTATAAAGAATTAACATAAAATACTGAATGAAAAACATGATCTCTATAAATGAGAAAGATTGGGACGTTATATGACTTGTCACTTATATAAATTAATTAAAGATAAAAAATTGCCATTTGATGACTGTTAAGTGGTGTAAGTATATGAATTAATAGAGAGAGTTTATAAAATTACAAAGAACAAAAAGGAACCAGTATTGGTTAGATTGTAATGCAGTCTGGTTGTTTTGTGACTGCTATGGTAAATAAATACATCTTTTATTAAAAACGGATACAGATTAGATGGATATCAAAATCTATAAACTGACAACCCGTGACTTCACAGACTAGTGTGTCCTGATATGACCACTTCATTCCTAGCACGCCCATATCACTTGTAAATAATGCATTACCTCTTGCATTTACTATGGGGATTAATTAAATTCTATCATTCACAGTCTTATAAATCATATGTCCTGTGGGAGTGTACATGTGTAAGTCAGCGTGTTGATTTACCATCCAGAAAAGAGAAAGTCCAAGCTACAGGCCAATTTTCATTCTTTTCTTCGGCTCCTGCTTTCATTTCCAAAAGCAACATTCACCATTAGAACATGTTATTTCAGACTCCTGAAGAATAATCAACTGGGGGGTGCTTCTAATTTCTACCAGCTGGGAGAGAAGGGGGACACACCTTTTCTTTATGATAGCCCCTTTACCAGCTTCCTCTTTTTCACAAGGCTGCCCAGATCAACCGTGTGATAAACAGGAAGCAAGTTACTCCTCACATACCAAAGCATTTGTACAGTTTATCACAGTGTCTTTGCACAAATAAGATTCATACCACTTGTTATAACCAGGCCTATAACAAGCAAGTGCTACCCAGGCTTTTTCCATGCTGCTTTGCTGTTTCAATTTCAGTTTCATTTAGACTAGATAAACCATCATGTGCACCCAAATTAAGGCACCATAAAATAGAAAACTATCCATAAAATTGTTCTACATATAATGTAGAACAATTTTATGTCTGGTTTGTATGGCACTTTATATTGAATGTATGGAAGGGCTGACAATCAGCTGATTATTGGCTCAGACCGGGGGCTATACCAGAGACTGGAACCAGCTCCAGTGAGGTCCTTGCTAGGCTAGCAATCAGCTGATTGTTGGTGCTAGCTCAGGACCTGGAGACAGCGGGCTTTCATTTGCACTGGCAAGCAAGGCATGATCAGGATCTAATCCCCGGTTTCAACAATTGCACCTCCTACCATGCTACATGTGCATGACAGGAGGTGTGATTTGGGATCAGGCATTGGCTCCCAGAATACATTTAAATTAATGTCTGCCAGAGACTTGGTAGTCAGGCACATTTAGTAAATGAAATCTCAGGCACAAGATCAGGGAGGAGCCCATTAAAGAAGAATTTTTCCAGGAATTAGAGAGAACAAGGTAACTGGTCAACTGGGTTCAATTTGGTTTAATTACAATTTCAGTGGAATAGAATGCACCTCATTCAATAACTAATTACTTGTAATTGCATACATTTTGTGTATTTGCCAAGAGCAATAGTATAAACACTTACTTCAGGAAAATCAGAAGTTCCAAAAGTCTGTAGCTTCCTGCTGGCACATGTAGAATGTTATACATATATTGTCTTCTAAAAATATTTTCCTGTTTATATAAAATATTTCATTTCACTAAAAAGTTTTTTTTTATCATTGGTTAATATTTAAAAAATACAAACTTCAAAAACATATTTTTGATAAAGGATTGGAATTAGAACATCTTCAGGTTGGTGTGCATTAGTAATACAGATTAATAGGAAAGGGGCCAGCCAGGAGGAAAGGCTAGCTCAGGATTTTTCTAACATAATAAAAAAAATCCAAAAAAACACTCCCAAACTTCTGCTGGCCCACATAAAAATAAAGTGATGCTCTTGTTTGCAACCCTACTGACTTTTACTGGAAGGTCTTGAGAGAAGCAAAGGAATGAATGAGCAAATATAGAGGTAAAATTAACTTTCTCACTGGGTAAAAAAAAAAAAAAGCAATGAGGACTGACCAATACATATTAGTTGGGAGACTTGAGCTCCTGTTCTTCTGTATAGTGATATCCGTATTGTTAGTCACAGCTCTTTCATGAGCAGCAAATATCATATAAAACCTTACATTTAGTTAATAGGCGTACACATTGCCATCTAGCGGACAAAACTGAACTGCTCCTTATTTCTCTTAAGACGGAAGATTTTTTCATTCAAAAATTGAAGTTTGAAATTATCTTAAACTTTTTTATTGAGTTCCACTGACAACAGCTACAGAAACAATGTTTTTCCTCCTAGAGATTTTTGAAAACCACAATATCTGTCACGTTGACATCAAAATTCTATGAATTTGGTTCTATTATTTGTACAAAAAGGTTGTGGAATAAAACAAGATGATAAAATTTTGCAAGGATTCAGATGTTCTGGGCTTCTGATGCTCTATGCCTAGATGAGATGTGGGAAAAGGAGTACAGACAGGCATCTTTAGAGAAAAAAAGGGTCTTAGCTTTACTTCTAAGAAAAATTAGCTTCTAGCTGTAAAGTAGCAGTATTTGCCTGAGTACCTGAACCAAATGCTTTGAGGTATGAACTATCCCATTCATTTCAATTTCCACTAATTCAATCACCAACAACCATGCTATAATTACAACTGCATTAGTAACCATAAATTGAATAACTATTATGAAGGCCTGCAGAAACATTTCTCAGCACGGAAAGGGATATGGCAAAGCACTAGACAGAGGTAAAGAGGATGCATCATCTACTTTGAGCAAACTTTTACAATGTTTGGTAAGGCTGTAATTGGACTGAATGGGATGATTGGTTTCATTTTCTTGAAAGAGGCTCTCACAAGCTTGGGAAACACTGCCTTAGGAGATGAGGCTTGGTAATTGTTCAGATTAAACCAAACAGTGTAGAAGTGAAAACAGAACTGGAAAATTAATAATCTTGTGAGAATTAGCTTGTTTACAAAGGAAATTATGTAGCTGGATACTATCCAATAATTATTGCAAATTATGTAACTGGACACACTCTCTCCAATCTCGCAGTTCTAATCCTCAAAGGGAATTTACAGAATACCCTTCCTAGGCAAGACTACAAACTTCACTTCATAAATCTACTGGATATAAATAATCATGGACTATATAGAGCCATTAGATTTATGGCACATTATAACCCACCTGCCATCCAATAACCCCAGGTAACCTCTTTACATTTTACCAGCTACATTCTATCACCAGGGCAACATTCCCCCTTTCCCTCCAACCCATCCCCTCTGATCTTCCCTGCCACATATTTCCATTTTCACAGACCTGACTTTTGCATATTGGCTTATGTTTCTATTCCATCGAGGAGAGTACACAAACACCAGCAGATTCTCCCTATGCCTGAAGAACTCTGTTTGTGCCTCCAAGCTTGCAAAGAACATTTTTTCCAAGTATTTAGTTGGTCTAATAAAAGATTTTACATTTACCCAGAAAACCTTGGCTGTCTGTGTCCTAAGACCAACACGGCTATAACCAACGTATCCCATAACGGTGACATTAACAAGGCCATGTATTATATTCTGGACAGCAATTGGCTGAAATGTTTCCAGATCATTAGTCACAAAAGCATTATTAATTATTGACCCCTATACATGGGAGTATTAAACTGATAGCCTGTAAGAGCTTCCAAAATTTTCTGCACACAGGGAGAAAAAAATCTTATTTTATTAATGTTGCCATTATGTTATGTCGCATTGGGGGTTCTTATGTGAATCTGATTGACTTTTATTAGTAGATGTTTAGAATTGTGAATCCAAAGTGATGACAAAGCCGGTAGGGAAAAACAAATCGCCCAAGCAAGGGACTAACATTAGAGGGCTGGGGGTGAGGAGGGGAATGCAACTAGGTTACAGAAAATACAATGTTAGCCAACTAAGCCTGGGGTACTACTGAAATCTTCTCTCCAGATAAGTGAATAAATAATTAACAGGGTCAAATAAAAACTTTATTTTTCCACCTCACTTTGATTTAAGAAGTAGTTTACTATTTCCAATAAATATCCTGCTGGACACAGAGATATTAAGTAAATAATGGTACTGTACATTTCCAAGATGTACCCAAAGTATCCTTAACTCTGACATCATACCTGTGCATTCTCTCCCCAAATATGAGGACAGTTTATGTCTTTAAATTATATGCCTATATTACTGGCACTTTAGAACAGCACTCCTACTACTATGTTCTTCTACCTACCATTCCCATTTTGGGTATTCAACTTTCCTCCAATTCATTTTTCCTTTACAGAATGGCATCACCACTATTTTCTTCCATATTTAAGACTACATGCAGATCAAAGACCTATGTTACCTCCGGCTTAGTTTTCTTTCATCTGCTAATGGAAATCTTACCATAGGTATTTGCGTGTCAGCAGTGATCAGACTTTTATGGGTGCCTTCATTCTTAAGGTGCCTATTTTTAAAAGTCCACAGGCAAATGGAGAAGTATTTGGCTCCTCTGCTCCCCAGCCAAGCAGGGACAGGCAGGGATGGGGGGCTGGCGAGAGAAGGGTTTAATAGCCCCCTCCCTGTCCCACCAGCAGGGACCTGAGCTGGGTCTGCCGAGCGCTCCCCACTTGCTGCTGCAGCAGTGGACCAGCATGGCCCCTGAGGCAGAGGGAGCAGGGAGTGGGGTTATTCCCCCCTCTACCTCCAGGGGCACTGCACCCAGGTCTGCCCACCCCCACCCCCACCCCCACTGCCACCACCAGCTCCCTGTTTGGAGCAAGCAGTGGAATAAGTCCCCTCCTGTCCCCATCACCGGACGCCAGAGGGAGGGGGAATAATAACCCCTTTCCCTGCCCCTGCCTAAGGTGCCCTGGCGGCCAGCGTCTGACCATGCCCCCACCTGGCCGCTGCAGCAGCAAGGGGCCAGGGCCTTTGATGGGGGCAGCAGCCCCTGTCATAGTGTTGGGGAGCATGAGTCCCTTCCTGGCAGGGGGCCCTGCTACAGGGCAGGTAGAGCTGCAGCAAACTGCATGTGGCAGCACCTGGGCTTGGAGGGGTCCAGAGCCCCCCGCAGCACTGCTACACAGTCCATGGCAGTTTTCCCCACCCCACAGCAGTTTTCCCCAACAGGAAGAGGCTCGCACTCGGGGAAACCATGACAGGGGCTGCTGCCCCTGTCATGGTCACTGCCTCCTCACCGCTCCAGGGGCTGGGTATGGGCAGGGCCAGACGCCAGCTGGCAGGGCCCCTTGGTGGTGGGGCAGGGATCAGGTTTATTTCCCTCTCTGCCCCTGGGGCACAGCAGCAGGGTCTGCCCGCCCCAACCGCCGCCACCGCCACTTGCTCTGTGCCCAGGGCAAGCAGCAGAATAAGCCCCCTCTGCCAGACACTGGAGGGAGAGGGGCAGGAAGGGGCTTATTCTGCCACTTGCCCTGGGTACAGCGTGAGCGATGGTGGCAGTCAGGGCAGGCAGAACCCACTAAAGTGTCCTGGGGCAGAGGGGGAATGACCCTACTCCCTGCCCCCCACCTGGCTGTTGGAGCAGTGAAGGGAGAGTGACCGTGATGGGAGCAGTAGCCCCTGCATTGGTTTCCCTGAGTGCAAGCCACTTCCCAGCAGCAGGCTGCACTGCGGAGTGAGGAAAGCTGCTGCAGATTGTGGCAGTGGTGCTATGGGGGAATCTGGCCCCTTCTGGGCCCTGATGCCATGCACAGTCCACGGCTCTGCCTGCCCCACAATGGGGTACCCTGCCAGGAAGGGGCTCACACTCCCCAACACTATGACAGGGGCTGCTGCCCCAATCAAGGGCCCTGCCTCCTCACCACTGCAGCAGTGGGGTGGGGGCATGGCCAGACACCAGCCGGCAGGGTCCTTAGGCAGGGGCAGGGATGGAGGTTATTCCCCGTTCCTCTGGCGGACATCTGGCAGAGGGGACAGGAGGGGGCTTATTCTGCTGCTTGTCCCAAGCAGGGAGTGAGTGGTGGTGATTGGGGCAGGCAGACCTAGCTGCAGTGCCCGGGGGCAGTCAGGGAATAACCCCCCTCTCTGCCCCCTCTGCCTCAGGGGCTATGCCAGCCCACTGCTGCAGCAGCAAGGGGGGAGTGCCTGGTTGACCTGGCTTGGGTCCCTGCTGCTGGGACATGGAGGGGGAAATTAAACCCCTCTCTGGCCAGTTCAGCCCAGGCTGGCCATGCCTGCACTGCTTCCCTCCAGCTGAGGGCTGGCTTTAGCACCCTCTAGTACCTGGCCTAAGCAACTGCAGGCATGTGCCCACAGTTGCTCAGTCCAGAGGGACTGTCTGAACTATCACAAACAGTTCAGCCTAGGCAGGTTAGACTAACCTGCAAAGATTTAATCAATTCAGGCTCCTGCTTTTGGAATGTCTGTCCCTAGCCGCTAGGCTGAGCTGAGCTTCTGAGCTCCAGTTCTTAGTATGGCTTTCACCTGTCCTAGGTTTCAGGCTCTTTCCAGGTTGTGGCTGCAGCCCCCAAACTCAAGCCCATTACTGGCTCCCCTTCAGGCTCACATTCTGGCCTTACCTCTGGGCACCCAGCCCCCTGGGCCTGCCTCCCCAGTAGCCCCACCCAAACCACCAGCCTAAACAGCAACAAGAGAGTAAGCCTACAGGCTATAACATAAGCCATCCATGGACTGGGTTCAAACATAAACCTCCAGCTCCCTGGCTGTATCATAAGGCTTCCCCCTATCTAGGTTGTATTTCCTTTTAAGTCCTCAACTGTACTGCTATTTCCAGGAAGCTCATCTATTAGCCAGCCAGCCACCCCTCTAACAACCTTCCCTAGTGGGAATACTTTACCTTGCCACCAACAGGGCCAGAAGCATACCTTGCTTCCGACCCTAAGTTTAAATGTTCCCCAAGACTACCCCCACTTCCAGCCAAGTGACTTCCCTGAGCTGGCAACAAGTGTGCCCCTTTACCTTGCTGGGAAGCTCATTGCCCAGGCAGCAGATTTCTTTGCTGCTGGCCGCTGTTTAGCTGCGTGCAGCTCTTTGCCTCTAGGCTGCCCTGATGCAATTTACTGTTTCGCAGCTCTCTCCTAAGAGAATCCCTTTCCCATAGGTAGCCTTTTTTGAGTGACTACTAGTCTGCTTGTTTGCTGGCAGTCAGCTCCCTAGTATGTAACCCTGGGGTTGTCAACCGAGGGTACGCATACCCCTGGGGTTACTTGAGAAGGCCCTATGGGGTACGTGCGGGCAGGTGGGGACGGAGCACCACCACGTACCATCCCGCGCTACTGCGCAGGCGCCATCTGCCTGGTTGGATATGGGGGACGGGGGAAGCTGGCATGCGGTGGCTGCTGCCACTCCGTATTCAGCTGTGTGCCACTCCCCAGCTCTGTCTGGTCATGTGCCACCACTCCCCCACTCCATGTCCCACCGCCGGAGGTACACTGCTCTGCGTCCGGCCCCCAGTACACTGATCCAAAAAGGTTGAAAACCCCTTATGTAGCCTGTTCCCAAGCTGCCAGTCCCTACGCAGCCAGCTTGGCCTGCTACAGTTTTTTCTTTAAGTAACAGGAGCCCTCTGGCTCCCTCTTACATTCCCTTTTATCTGTCTTCAGTAGGTGACCTTAATTTTTTTAAGTTCTAAATTTTAAGCTGCAGCTTCTGTACAAAGTGCATACATGTTCATGACAAATATTACACTAAATCTCAATAACTAATAACCATACTTGGTCTAAAAAATATTAAATCTTTGCTTTCTGTGAGGACAAATGCTAACTAACAAACAAGAATAATGATAAAAAGTTATGAAATACTGGTTGCTATTTGCATTTGCTATTATCTTCTTATTCAAGGTATATTTAAGGTCTGATGTTCTGCAGAGCTTAGGAATTAAGGACTTCTGCAGTTAAAACATGTATCCCTGAAGTGAGACCCTCAAAGTAAAGGAAAAAAAGGAATAAAAAAAAAACTTCTAAAATCTTAAACAATTTTACATATGCATTCTAAAACTTTAGAAATAGTTATTTGATTTTCCTCTGATTTCCTGACTATAATTTGTTTAAGTAACTGGAATACTGCCCTTTTATGTAATGGATCTGTTCCCTTTCGAAACTATGTCGACTTGCTTAACAACAAAAGTCATTTTATGCTGCTTTTCTTTGGCAAATACTGCCAAGATAATACAGCTTTGGGAGAGTAAGCTGAGTTCTAATCTAAAGCTCTCAAGTCTGTTCCACTGAAGTCAATGGGAAAATACATTTATTTTATTGGAACATGATTGGACCTGTGTTGTGTGTACATACCTCTTATTACTGATAGTCCTGTGTGAAAGCCAGAACAATTTGGCTTGATTCCAGCTTGAGTTTTAAGAGCTGACTGTTTAAAGGAAACAAATGAAAAAGGAAACTTTGCATGAAGAATGAACAAGTTTTATCTGGAAGCTATTGAAATAACTATACAGCCATTTTTAATTACTTTTCAAAACAGAACCACACTTGAGGTATCAACTAGAAATTTCTAGTTTCAGCCACTTTTTGGGGGGAGCAAAAGAAACACCATTTGGGAGCATTTGTGCAGCACGTGCATGGGGGTGAGTGTCTGGGCTTGTCATGCTTCTAAAACAAGATAATCTGGACTGATTTCACTTAAAAAAAACCTACAAATAAAACAACAAATCAGTGGTGACGTGTAGGGGGTGCACAGAGGTGCATGTGCACCCCCTGAGAGTGCTGGTGCACCCCTGACAGGCAGTGCTCCTCGCTTAGGTGACAGTAGCCGCTAGCATTTGCGGGAGCACTGCTTGCACTTCCCGGTTGGTATAATTGGCCACAGGGGGACTCCCCACCCCCAGTCAGTAAGACTGGCTGCGGAGGACCCCGCTTCCCAGTTGGTGCAATCGGCCATGGGGGGAACTGTCCTTCTGGTCGCTGACTCAGGTGGCACCAGTCGCCCATGCAACAAATGAATGCAGGGTGAACACAAACATAGCTTTTCTTCTGGGACTAAATTTTCTATATGCAGTTGAAATGGAGGATACAAGCAAAACTTGTGTTTTAGACTGAGCCATGTGTCAATTACACAAGCAACTATGACGAATTTAGATTTGTTTTCTTTGTTATCATTGCTGAGCAATCAGCTGTTTTCTTTTGTTTTGACACTGAACTTTCTAATGGAAAAGAAACTCAATACATTTCCCATTTGAGAGAGCAGAGTTATTGTATAAGAAGGTGCTATTTAATAACCACTTTTCAGACTGTAACTGAAAAGTCAGATTTGAGGGGAGTATTTTCAAAGTCGTTAATATTAATTCAGCAATGTTACATGGACACTTTAGGGGGAAAAAAATCAATTTTGAAAGGGTTGCAAAACACCAGAGCTGGTTACTAGCTATTGAGCTGTACCCTAGCATCAGCAGTTCTGTGTATCTGATGAGAGGCTCTCAAGGACAATTTTTCAGGTGCTGGGTAGAACAGCAATTGACCAACTGATATTCCAAGCTGCCACAGAACATCCTAGTGGCAATATTCCAGCCCCTCTAGTACTTAGAAGTTTCTGTCCAAGCCCATTCTGCTTATTGTTTAAATGGCAATCCTGCCAAAGAGCTGATCATTCCATTTTACATGTAGCAATTTCATAATAACCCTAACATAGCTGTAAACAGTTCACTAAAGTACTCCCTTCCTCTGATGTTTTAACTGATCTAAAAATACCAGGGGCTGTAGAGCAGTTAATACCTAGGAGGCAGATTCTTACTTTGGGTGACTGACTAATCCAAAGTAGTCTTGATGTTGTTGGATAAAGGCTCTTGATTTATAGCACATTTTACAACCCAGTATGCTTAGCTTTCTGGTGGGCTGCTAGAGTATTTCCCCTGATCTCTCCCTCCTGACAGTACTGAAAAGTGCAATGTTCTCTTTACTTAGGCAAGGAGGACTTGCATTAAATTAAATCATTGTTGCATTAACTAGAGCACAACACATAGAACCTAGTGTTGAATACAGCCAGACTTTCAGAAAACCATGAGGAGGCCCTTTTCATCTGCGCAGTCACACCCACTTTTTTGCACACAATAGCAGCAGTTGCTCCACGAGGTGGATGTTCTATCAGCTGAAACTAGATATGTAAAAGGTGAGAGAGGGACTTCCTTCCTCCCAGATTTTCTTATAAAATTTTGTCTAATAATGGAGCTGGAAGTGCAGTATCTGAGCTCCTCTACCACTCTTAGCTGGATGGAGGTGGCAATATTCATTTCCTTGTTTCCTGAGGTTTCTTAGGTGAGAAGTGTCACAACCCAAAGGTGTGATTTTGTTTTGTGTGCGCTTTGGCACCACTGAATTATTTTCCCGCCTATTTGTAGCTTTCTTTGCAGTGTACATTTCTTCTTTGCAGCACAGAAATGCACTTTGCAAAGAGTTCCTGCCATTTGTATTATAATTCGAGCCCCATTATTGGCTTGCGTGAAATTATCCCCACGTGGCAGCTAGCGATTGGCTTGCTAGCCATATAAAAGGCTTGAGTGGTTTCCGCCCAAGTAGGAGGACTCCGCGAACACCAGGAGGAGGAGACTTCACATCTTGTGAAGATCTCTAAGCGCTGCAGAGCCTATTGGACCCGGCGTGAATATCAAGAAGGCTATAGGGGTCTGATCAACCTCTGGCCTCTCCCCGTCGCCGACTGATCCCTCGACGAACCCCTTCCCTGTGCGCTAGTTCCACGGAGCCTAGCAAACTTCGTGTGAGTCTATTCAGAGCTCTTTTCTTCGAGTACTTTCTTCGGTTGGCGCGACGGGCTCGCAGTTTAGAGCCTCCAACCGGATGGGCTAGAAGAATGTTCTAGTATGCCTACTATGCTCGCACCAGAACTGAACTACAGGATTTGTGCAGAGAATCAAGAATCCAACCTGAAGAAACTCTAGCTGTGTGGTTGGGACACTTG
>NW_005842976.1:306330-306648 GCF_000455745.1 Alligator sinensis | reverse complement strand
TTCAAGGCACAAGACATCATGAATCCGATCTTCCATCATTGCCACAGAGAACACCAGAGGAGCGATACATGTTTGGATTTCTCCTACAGCGTTCTGGACTCAATAAGCGGCAACTTCGGATTTTAGGGGATGCAGGCCAATGGCAACTGGCCTATGAGTTAGGTTTCCGTTATCTAGAAGAGCTAGACGGTTCCTCAACAATTCATCTAGTTGAGTGTACAAAAGAGGGTAGTTTAGAGTGGTGAACACTTGTATTATAGTAAAGTTCCATGGAAACTTTGTAAATATGTTAAGATGCGTTAACCTATTTTTTTTTAA
>NW_005842976.1:304216-305668 GCF_000455745.1 Alligator sinensis | reverse complement strand
TCAAGCAGGCAACAGGGGTCTGATCAGCCTCTAGCCTCTCCCCGTCACCAAGCACAATCCTTGACGTATCCCTCTCTCTGCACGCACAAGTTCCACGGAGCCTAGCAAACTTCGTGTGAGTTCGAGTACTTTCTTCGGTTGGCGCGACAGGCTCGCGGTTTAGAGCCTCCAACCGGATGGGCTAGAAGAGTGTTCACGGGAAGGAACTCTAGTCCGCCTCTCTTCTTTTCTATCTGTAACTGCAACTCAAGCAAGTTTTCCTGCCTGCACCACGACCATCTTCGGTGTAAGTAAATAATCTTAAATCAACCATTACGCGTCCGTGACTAATTCTAGCGTGTCGCCTGTTTTCTCCGACCCAGCGTGCCCGGGCTGCTGGCCACAGCCCTCGCAGCGCGAAAAAGGGCCCGGATCGCTCCCGGCCTGCACAAGAAGCAGGTGATTAGACCATGCCAAACAAATTTAGCATAGTCTGTTTGGAAAAGATAAGTATACTATGTCAGGGAGACTGAACAAATGTATCAATTTCTAAAAGATAAAAACCTGATAAGTGATGTGTATAAGTATAAGGCTGACCTGGACAGGCTCAGCAAGTGGGCGGACGAGAATCTGATGGTGTTCAACGCCGAGAAATGCAAGGTTCTCCACCTTGGGAAGAAAAACCCGCAGCATCCTTATAGGCTCAGCAGTGCTATGCTGGCTAGCACTATGGAAGAAAGAGACCTGGGGGTCATCATTGACCACAAGATGAACATGAGCCTGCAATGCGATGCGGCGGCTAGTAAAGCGACCAAAATGCTGGCTTGCATCCATAGATGCTTCTCAAGCAAATCCCGGGACATCATTCTCCCCTTGTACTCGGGTTTGTTCACCAGAGCGCCCCAAGGGATGACGGCTAGGTCGAATGGTCATAAACTACTACAAGACCGTTTCAGGCTGGACATAAGGAAGAATTTCTTTACTGTCCGAGCCCCCAAGGTCTGGAACAGCCTGCCACCGGAGGTGGTTCAAGCGCCTACATTGAACACCTTCAAGAGCAAACCGGATGCTTATCTTGCTCGGATCCTATGACCCCAGCTGACTTCCTGCCCTTTGGGCAGGGGGCTGGACTCGATGATCTTCCGAGTTCCCTTCCAGCCCTAATGTCTATGAAATTTATGAAATCTATGAAATATGTTGGAAAGAAGTAAACTGTAATTGGGTTTGTTTTGGTTAATGAAACACATAAGTACTTCTTGGAAGAAAAATCTAGAATAAAGGTTGAAATCTGGAGAAATTTAGAATGAGGAAAGGGAAAAATCAAGGTTTGAGTGATATTTGAGGGAAGTAAGAAGATATTTGTGGGAAAGTAATCTATAAATACAGTATATACATATTATACAAGTATACATAGATTCATAGATGCTAGGGTTGGAAGGGACCTCAACAGATCATCGAGTCCGTTCCCCTGCC
>NW_005842976.1:301150-304084 GCF_000455745.1 Alligator sinensis | reverse complement strand
TCACGTCCGTTCCCCTGCCTAGGTAGAAAAGAGTGCTGGGGTCAGCTGACCCCAGCCAGATGCCTATCCAGACTTCTCTTAAAGACCCCCAAGATCTTAAAGACCCCCAAGGAGAGCACCACCTCCCTTGGAAGCCCATTCCAAATTTTGGCCACCCTTACCATGAAGAAGTTTTCTGATATCTAGCCTAAATCTGCTCTCTGTCAGTTTGTGACCATTGTTCCTTGTTACCTCAAGAGGCGCCCTGGTGAACAGAACATCTCCAATCCCTTGCTGTGTCCCCCTAATGAATTTGCAGGTGGCCACAAGATCACCTCTCAGTCTTCTTTTGCAGAGGCTGAAGAGGTCCAGGTCCCTCAGTCTCTCCACATAGGGCTTGTCCTGTAAGCCCCTAACCATACAAGTGGCCTCCTCTGAATGCAATACTCCAACTGCGATCTGACCAATGCTGCATAGAGGGGAAGTATCACCTCTTTGGTTCTATTCGTCATGCATCTGCTGATGCACGATAAAGTGCGGTTAGCTTTGCTGATGATTTCGTCACACTGATGACTCATGTTCATCTTGGACTCCTCTAGGACTCTGAGATCCCTTTCTGCTTCTGTGCTGCTGAGAGAATCACTTCCTAGCCAGTAAGTGTGCTGGATATTTTTGCGCCCTAGGTGTAGCACTGTGCACTTGTCCTTGTTGTACTACATCCTACTGTGTACTGCCCACTTTTCTAATCTGTTCAGGTCTGCCTGCAATTGTTCCCTTCCCTTCAGAGTGTGCACTTCACCCCACAATTTAGTAACATCCGCAAACTTGGACAGAGTACACTTCACACCCACATCCAAGTCACTGATGAAGATATTGAAGAGTACAGGTCCAAGTACTGAAACCTGCCAGACCCCACTACCCACATCCTTCCAGGTTGATACTGACCTGTCTACTACCACTCTCTTGGTGTGGCTCGGTGAGATGTGCCAATGTTCCTGGTGGGACCAAAGCTGGAGGTTCCTGGCTAGAGGGTCTTGCCCCTCTGCTCAGGGTCTGGCAAATAGCCATGATTGGGGCCAGAAGGAATTTGACTTCATGGTCAGATTGGTACAGACTGGGGGGAGGGGGTTGCCTTCCTTTGTAGTGGGAGCAGGGCTTTCTTGAGCATATATTAATAACCTTTCACAGAAACAGGACAGTGGTTACTGTGGTTCCCCTGCTTTACCTGTTGCAAGCTAGGGTGTTAGGCGTGTGTTGTTTCAGGGTTGATGGTAGTCTTATGGAAAGTTTAGATGATGGGTTGTATGGCATGGTTTGGATAGGGATGATCCTGCCTCAGGCTGGGGGCTGGACTAGGTAACCTCTGGAGGTCCCTTCCAGCCCCACTTACTCTGATTCTGGGAAGAGTTTGCAACATATGAAGAGTAGGGAGAGAGAGGAGTCCCTGGTGGGGGTGGTGGGTGGTATGAAGCTGTGAGAATTCCCTGGACAACAAAATATTCCGAATCCTGTGGAAATGTGAAGCCAAGGGTCTAGTTTAATTGCACATGGGTTTTTTTCTTTCATAAGGGTGCAGGGGGCATGAACCTAGATTCTTTACCTATGTGCAAGCTGCAAGCTTGTTTTATTTTCTGTCTCAGTCCTTAGCTCACAGGATCTGGAAACATGCCTGGTCTAGAAAGGCAAGGCATTGGGGGAGTTGCTTGCAGTGTGAACCAAAGGGATGGGCAGCAGAGGTGGATGCAGATGCTGGTAAGAGACACCATCCTGCCTTCAAGTGCCCTTGGCACATGGCTGTGGCAGGTTGGGCATTGGGCTGACCATGCTGGTGGGTGTATGGCAAATGCCCATGGGGTGGATGGCAGGTGCCTGCCAGTTGCTTCTAGTGGGGATCAGCCCTAGCTGGGCAACTCCTAGCCCGCATTTACCTGCTGAGGGGGTTTCTTCCTATGCCCCAGCTCGAGCAGCGACATGAGCGCTGTATCCCAGGCCACTGTGGCACCAGGCCGGCTAATCCCAGATGAACTAAGCCCAGTGTTGCCAGGTCTTAAATATGAAATAATTGTATTGGAAGCTCAAAATGACTGTATTTGCTGAAAAACTATGAAAATATGCAAATATGCCTTTTTATTTACTTTATATTGCTCACTACAAGTCCCAGCGCGTGAGTGAAAAGTGGGTCAAAGTTGAAGCATTTCTTTATTTCAAAGCAATCGGTCATAAGGAAGTGCTAGCAGCAATCCCCAAAGTCATTTAAGACCCCCTGAGAGGAGTGATTTGGGTTTTACATATGCTGCATCAGTGAGCTGCCTCAAAAATTACGACAATCAGGACTCGTAGTAGAGATGATATCTTGTATTAGACCAACGAGATTTTTGCAAAAAAAAAATTCTTTAATTTTTTGCAAAAACCTTATTGGTCTAATAAAAGGTATCATCTTTACTACGAGTCCTGATTGCCTTTTCCTGTAGATCAATACGGCTACAACCTGGATACCTACAAAATTATGATGCGTCTTGAACACTTCTACCGCTACCCGTCACGTGCCAGCCACGGGCCGAAATGACCGCACACCCCTCAACACCGACCCAGCAGCTGCTAGCAGGACTCGCGCAGGCGCAGACCACGACACGGAGACCAACGGCGCATGCGCAGGGTGGAGGGCCTGCATGACCCACGCGTGCGCGGGGTGGCGGTGCTGCGCATGTGCAGGCGACCGCGGCTTTGCCCCGTGACGCCGGCCTACAGGAAGAGGAATTATTTATTTATTTTGCGGCAACGGAAGTCGGGATGAATTTGGGCCCTCCGCGCTCGCCGTAGTGCGGCCTGTACTAAGCCCCTCTCTGCGCGGGGGGGGGGCGAGTCCTCGCCCTGCCCGTTCCCTCTCGCTCCGGCCGCTGTCGGGGGGAGCCTGGCGGGCGGTGAGTAGAGGCCCGGGCAGCCGCGGGGACGGGA
>NW_005842976.1:292854-301031 GCF_000455745.1 Alligator sinensis | reverse complement strand
GCGCCGGATGCCGCTTTCCCGGTAGGGGAGGCCGCTGCGCCGCATCTCCGCGCCTCGGGCCTAGTCGGGAAGTTTTGTTTGGACTCCTGCTTCCCGCTCCGGAGCCTGTGAAGCACTTGAGCCAAGGCGCAGGCCTGCCGCTTTGCTGACCTTGGGCACGACCAGAAAAGGGGCCGTCTCAGGCTGGCGTCTTGTGGCACTGTCTGGTTTAGATGTACCCAGAGAGGGTGGGTGGCAGCCACAACCCTCCGCCTCCTGCCCGGCCACGGGAGCAGGTAGAGCCGACCGGGAACGCTTCAGTGGACCATGCTTGTACAATAAGTGCTCAGGCAGGGCTTCCCGAACTTGTTTTTCCTCAGCGTGACCCCATGCATGGCCTCTCGCTCCCAACCCACAGCCCCCACCCCCGGGGTCCCAATTTAGAGTTGCAACCCACAGTTTGGGAACTGCTGTGTTAGGGATCCTTAGTGAGCTTGTAGACAGAGCCAAGATTTCTGTATAAGCCTTATCTGAAAGCATCCCCAAGTTTTCTAGGGTAACTATGTTACATAGAGATGAGTTATTAACTCCTTTTTATTTGTTGTAAAAGTCTAGCTTTACTAAAGTACATGTTTGTATATATTTTTATTAGAATTAACCTTTTTTGGAATATTCTAATATTATAAAAACCTAAGAGGGGCAATTGGCTAGTATACTTATGAAGTTCTTCCTCTAATTACTTGCAACTTGTGTCCCTTTTTTGGCACCTCGTGTTACTGTCATGTAGAAAATACAGTATTCCTGGATTCCTGAAGCTATTTTTCTTTGACTTTATTAATGCTTGTAGTAGAAATGCAATGGTTAGAATGTTTCTAAGTACTAATGGATCATTTCTATTTCTTGATTAAAAACAACAATTAATACTAAACACAAGCTTTATTCCTGTTTATAGAACCTAGTAAAGCACCTTGATGTCACTGCCAAGTTGTGACACGATATGAATATGAAGAGAGGTAGTAGTAAAGTTAGTTTATGCTCAAGGAATTTCATGCATCTCTGATTTGGTTAGCCAATAGAGTGCATCTCTCCCCTGCCTTCTGCATTCATATGGAGGCCATGGATGTTATTGATTTTACTCTTCAATCTGGATTTATGCTTGTGTAAGAAGAAGACTTTTTGATTCCTGAACTGGAGAAACGTAGTTTCTTTCAGTTAGTTACCCTGAGTTTGTTTTTAAAAAAACCAAAACCAAGCAAACATATAATATTATTACTTACAAACAGTAGGAGAGTTTTACAATTTAAAAAGGTAATTAAATACATAGGTTTACGATTTCATTTGCATAAATCCACCTGCACGGATTCCCCACTGAGTCCAGAGAGTTTCTGCACAGGACTGCATGATCAGTTTTAGGATCAGAACCTTAATTATAGCTATAAAATTATAATTATGTAGTTGGATGTTTCTCCATTGGACTGTTAAGCAATCCACAACTCTTAGGAGATTGGTTGTGTGTTCCTTCAATCTTGTACAGGAGGTATCCACTGATTTAAAATTTTCTGTTACTAGATGTTTCCTTGTTTTGTATGTCTTTCTGATCTTGCATTTCTAGGCAGAGTTGCTTCCTATCTTCATAAGATTAACTACTTATTTCCACCTTTTGTTTAGTACATCTTACATCAGGGGCAGGCAATTATTCTGGGTGGAGGACCGCTTACTGAGTTTTGACAAGACATCAAGGGCCGCATAACAGGCAGCCAGGGGCAGATGAATACTAATTTTCTAAATTTTTTAGGGGTCCCGCAGGCCGGATAGAAGTGCCTGGCGGGATGCATCTGGACCACGGGCTGCATTTTGCTCACCCGTGTCTTGCATAGTCTCCAGACAGGACTATTGTGTGTGCAGTGTTTGTTCAGCATAATAGGGCTATTTTTACATGTCATGGAGGCATAATGGTGATACAGTCTTCTCTGGTTTTATTGTCAGTCTTTGTCCCTTCTTGTCCTTCTAAATTGCTTGTTACCTCCTTCCTATTTTGTGTCACTTCAAAAACAAAACCAACAAAGACAAGAAAATCCTAGATAAATCCTCTGGGGTGTGATAAGAGCTTACTTTGCTGAGTTGGTTTGCTCCTCCAGAGAGGGAGCAGCAATTTCCCACAGACCTCCTAATACTTGATACTTGGTAATGTTCTGAACAGTGGTACCTGTCTTCCTGGCTCTGGAGCCAGTTTCTTCTAGTCATTGGAAGAAACTTTTGCTTTGGTTTACACTTAGTTCACCTTTTAGAACTCTTTCTTTTCAACTCTATGATGACAGACTCTTGTATCAGAGCTTAAATTAGACAAGTATAATCAATTTCCACATGCAAACAATTCCTGTTTTATTTTTTATGACTAGCTTTCATTTTTGGAAGAAAGATGATGCTGAAACTGATCAGATCTGAGGTGTATTTAGTTTAATAATGTCTCCATCATTGTCCAAAAGATGTAAAAAGTCTCCAAAATAAGCAATTATGGGACAACTTTCCTGTACAAGAAGTTTCTTTAATCTCTTATTGGAAGATTGGTAATGGCCTGAAACGTGGGGTTTATGTTTTTTCCAACCGCTTCAGGCTTTGTATCCCAATGTAACTTGATGTTCTCCTTCATGAAAATGTCAAGCTCCCTTTATGAATCAAACTTTCTCCTATTGCAGAGTTTTATGGACTACTACTTAAGTAACTTAATTGTTGGTTCAAAACTTGCTGGTTCAAACCATTTGCATTTTTGTTCTTGGTGTGAGAAAACGAACAGGAATGCTCTGCCTGTCTTCTCTAAATAATTTGTATGTATTTCTTAAGTTCCTTCTTTGTTTTCTCTTACGTATGAATCTTTTTTTCTGATCTGAGACCTGCAGAATGCTGGCTTTTATATATAGAGATCTACTTGTACTAGACTCCCACTCTTAGATCTGGTGCTTAGTAGGTTTAGTAAGCAAATAGTCAGGCTTTGCTGCCAAACGTAACTTTACCAGAGCCTCAAGGCCTAGAAATCTAACCTAGTCACATTTTTAAAAACAACAATCAGTGTTGTAGTGGCTTTGAGAGAACCCTTTCCCCGACTCAGATTCAGTTTTGACACTGTATAAAATGGGGCTGTCCAACACCCTACCCCATCCCCATTCCCTCCCCCAGCTGCAGACCTCTGGGATTCCTTCTGCCTGTGCAGCAAGGGGAGAACTGAGCCACTTGTGCTGCCCATGCAGTGAAGGAAACTTGGGTTGCTCAAGCTGCTTGCATAGCAGCTGTGAGCTCTTGAGTCCCAGTGCACAGTCCCTCTTGAAGTGTGGACAACCTGGCTCTTTGCAGATACAGTGTCTGCCTGCTGCCTTGGCCCCAGGAGCAGAGGCAGGAACTGGAGGAGGAAAGGGAAACCTGGGGACCCTGGCTGTCACAGGAGCAGATTCCTTTGGGGGTGGGGGGAGAGGGGGCGAGTGGCAGTTGGGCAAGAGCTTGGGGGCTGCATGTTAACCCATCAGAGGCTGGATGTAGGCTGTGGACTGGCGGTTGGACAGCCCTGGTATGTTAGACAGTTATTATGTAACTAGCCAGTTGCCCATCAAGCATGACTGGGGGTGCTGCTGACCCCAGCACCCCCACCCTCTGCCTAGTCCTTGGTGTGGCCTCGGGGTCATGGTAGTGTTCCCCCATGCTTGGAGCACTCTGATTGGCTGTTTCTGTCAGCCAGTCAGAGTGCGAATGAAGCCAGACAGACCAGACAAACACTTAAGCTTTTATAATATTAGAATTCATGTGACCTAGGAACCCTTCAGCAATCTGTGTGAGATCACTGTAGAAATATAAAATGTCAAGTAGGAGGCATCAGAACCTGTATTTGCAGAGTTAAGACACCCATTGAAGATAGGATTTGCAAACTAGCCAGGACTATATACAACCATAGGGAACAACCACATGGGATCTGTGAGATGCTCCAGCTCTTGGCTGTTACTTTGAGTTAAAAGGGCACTGCTTCTTTGATCAGCTGTGCAGGACTGCTTATGAACTCCAGGTGAGTGGAAGAGCAATGACTTTTTGAAGTAAAAGCCACAGCAACTAGATGAGTATCTTATACTTAATTTGGTAACCTGGTGTGAACCACCTGGATGCAAATACGAGTTCTTCTATATTGGTTTCAGTCACAGACACCTGCAGAATGTGTCCACAGGAGAGTAACTATCTAGATGATGCAGACAGATGTTGCTTGTAGTGTAGCCAAGTGTGCTAACACGTGTTTGGCAAATTCCTAAATATTGCTGGGCAAATACCCCTTGTAGACAAAATAGTTGACTAGCTTTCATAAGTATACTTCTCACCCTTTGAGAAAGGAGGCTATTTTTCTTACAAACAGGGCAGTGAAGGTCTCTTAGATAGTATTTTCAGTCATTCTTTTGAGGCTTCAGTGTTCTGAAACCCAAATGCTTTACTTTAGAATCATAATATATAATAAAGGATGGCCTTTTGTGAAGCCAGTGAGCTGGCACTGTTGTCTGAATTAAGCATTTTGGTGTGTGTAGGAATTCTTGCTCTAGCATGGGGCTTAACAGTGCAGTTTTGCAATATACACACCAGAATCTAACTCTGTGCACCTGAATAGGCTTTATTCTTTATAGTCCTTTTTATGCAGAGTTCATAACTATTAGACAACGTTGTATACACAGGCAATGTCAGAATTGGATGTACTGTGGTGTGGCACCTGCCAAAGAATAGGTAAATGCTGGTCCTCCCTTCTTTTCTTTTTCCTCCTCCTCTGCTTCCTCCTAGAGCTCCGAATTCTTCAGAGAACAGAGTCATGTATCGTCTTATCCTTTAATGTGAATTGGATGCATCCACACAAGATGCTTAATACCCATTGGACTAATTCTGCTGCACATTAGCATGGCTGGCAAAAATATGTTAATGCACAGTAGATTAGTCCAGTGGACTAAGCATCACACAGTGTTTATCTGCGCTAATGCGTAGTAGTGCCAATTACAGTACATCAAGTACTGTAGCTGTTATTACAGGTACTAAACTTAATGTGCTGTAATTACAACACATTAATGAACACCTAGAAATGCCCATTGACTGTTTTGACTGATCCTTGAAGATCTTCACCCATCGGGGGCTGTGGGCTGCTAGTTGGACAGCCCTGGTATAGAAGATGCAGGCAGTTGCTATGTAATTCATGTGTCCTAGGAATCCTTCAACATGAAGGGTTCCTAACTCTTGAAGACGTGAAAATGAGGTAACTGAAGTACAGCAAGAAGTGTTAGGCACCCAATTCATCTTATAGACCAAAATGGGTAGGTAGATAAAGGCTGCTTACTGGTGTTAAAAAAATAAATAAATCTCTTTAAATTCAGTATGCTCCTGTACCAAGTCTTTCACATGCCAAGAAGAGGCACTGCATTAGTTGGAACCAGCTCTCCCAACGTCTGTGTAGATCAGGAGCTTTAGTGGGGCTTTTATGGCACTTTTATCTAATAGCTAATCGAATCAACTTTATATAAAAGCACCAAAAAGCACTGTTGAAGCGCCCAATCTATACAGACACTATGGAGCTGGGTCAGATTAATGGGGTTTATTGGTGGTGGAGTGTTTGTGTGTGTGTTTGTTTGTTTGAAATGTCTGTAATCAGTCATATAGTACAAGCTTTTGTGAGCTGAAGCTCACTTCATCTAATTGGATTAGTCTGTAAGGTGTATATCTACCCTGTCTTCTGCTCAACTTCAAACTAACTGGGCTAACTGTCTCTACCTGATCTATCTATCTGAGCTGACAAATGTTGTCATCTCAGTCTTAACAGGTAGAATTTGCCCAAATTAACATCCGATGGTAGGGACTGTGTTAGCGTTTGAAAATCATAAACCAAAATCATTTATCAGAAAGGATATGGGCGAAGAAGGTTAGTCCTGTAATTGTCTATGCAAGGCTTGTTTCCCTTCCTCCGATATGTTTCTTTTTTTCTACCAGATGCAAGATGTAAACTAGTTGGACCACTGCTGTGATTTTAATACAGCATTTTTTGTCAGTTGACATTTTTTAAGCCCTGGATCTTTGTTTTGCTTGGAATCAACCTTTTCTCTCTCTGACATTTCTAATTCCAAGCACTTATAGCCCTGGAGAATAGTCTTTTGTTTTGTTTTTTGGCAGACAAAAATATGAAACTGTTTCATCATCAGGGCAAAGAACAGACGTTTAGAGCTTAGTTTCTGATAAATTTCCACAATGTATTTTGGTGGTCTGGGTTAGATATAGGACAGAGATACAAGGCATAAATGCTGTGTCTTGACTATATGGTCCATTATAGGTTATGGTGATGTACTTGCACATAAGATACTGTAAGATGCTTGAGGCATGAACCATCTTTTATTTATGAAGTATGTAATGTAAGATACTTGCTGCAATTTGGTAGAGCTACCAGTCTGTCATCTTGGGGAATCATTTAACTTTAGTCTTCATAAACTATGACCGTTTGCAATCTTGAGGTTACAGTAATAATTTGAATTGAATCTTTGAACTGAATCAAGTATGCTTTAGGCACAATATCACTATAGGGTACCTGATCAGTCCTTTAAAAGGAACTTCAAGGCTGGTGTTGAGAGAGAAATCATTATCTGCTTCTTGAAAGATTAACTATCTAGGTGGATGAGATTCTACTGTTTAACTTCTAAAAATCCTTGAAATGAGCTTTTTATCACTTTCTCTTAATTCTGTTTCAAATTGAGACTAACACTTTTTTTTTTTTCTACAGATTAACACTAAAGCCCCACGATGTCCCTGAAACCACGAGTAGTGGACTTTGATGAAACATGGAATAAACTTTTAACAACAATTAAAGCTGTTGTTATGTTGGATTACGTTGAAAGAGCAACGTGGAATGACCGTTTTTCGTATCCTTTAAAAAGCTGACTTGATGGTTTCACATGTGAATGTAATTAGTACAAGATGGACCTGGCATTATCCAACAGTTTTGTAGGCCTGATCTAAAGTTCACTGAAACTAACAGTAGACTCCATGGGCTTGGAGTGAAAGAAGCTTTGTTTTGTACAAATTGTGTGTTTTTTGCCCATGTTTGTTTCATACAAGTGGAAATAAATCCTGGCTTTTTCACCTTTGTTTCAGCAAGAGAAATCGTAGTACATCTGACTCTTTCCCCTTCATACAGGCATCTGTTCTGTTCATAAGTTCACTTTTAACAAATTTCGACTACACTTGTGGTTAAACTATTCTACATCCAACCTGTTCATAAACAACTAAATGTCCTGATGGAAATAAGAACTGACTATTGTACACTGAAGTAGATGAGTGGCTCTTCTTTGCTCCAAGTATCTTTGGTAGCACTTAAATACAATCCTTAATACTTAAATCGCTGTCTTGACTACTGATCTTCACTTTAGGGTGAGGGAAGTCACTTTATTGAAAAGCTACCTCCACTTTTCTGCCATTGCATTCTTATTCTTTTACAACAGCCAAGGAAAAATCTTTTTTTTTCCCTAAATGTAGCTTCTGATGTATTTGTTTTTGTTTCTTTAGTTCCCCTTTTACAACATAAAGCTGGTACTTTTTGAGAAACTTGTGGAAATAATGCTTAAAGTAAGCTTTTTTCATTATGCTTTAAGTCCAACCTGCTTTAATATTTTGTCTTCTGAAGGGTTCACCTCTGCCTGTTAACGCACTTCTTAAAGAGTCCATGCATTAAAATATAGCTGCGTGATGGTGGAAGAAATGGGTGAATTTTTACTGTTGCCTTAGGTATTTGCAAGCAATCTGAGTTTTTCTGACAAGTGGTGGTTTTATTTATTTATTATATTTTACTTTATCAGCCTATCCCATCAACTGTGTGGACAGGATAAAGTTAGACAAGCTTTGAAATGCAAGACATTCTTCCTCGGGTCCAGAGAACCAAGCACAGCAGTTAAAAACAGTGACAATTCACTGTGCTTGCTACCCTTCTCAGCCCTGAGGAAGAATGTCTTGCATTTGGAAACTTGTCTAACTGTCCTAGCCACAAAGCTGGTATCTGTTACTGGACCATGTTAATCCTTGTATCTCACAATCTCTGGACCACCATGGCTACAACATTACTTTAACACAGTGGTTTTCAAACGTTTGAGCTAAGCCCCACTTTGAATTTTGTTTGTGTATCATGTCGTCCGTCCGTGTCTGTTCCCCCTCCT
>NW_005842976.1:283293-292823 GCF_000455745.1 Alligator sinensis | reverse complement strand
CCGGCTCCCCCCCCCCCCCCCCCCCCCCCCCCCGACAAAAACAGACATGCCAAATATGCTTTCATAAACTTAAGAGACCTAACAAAACTTAAATTACCTAATTTAATTGCCTACACCTGTAAGTTCCAAATTCACAGATACTGTACTTACCACTTTAATGTGAAGCGTGTGCCTGTTTCTCTGCAGGCAGCTGATCAATTTGTGGAGAGATTTTTGAAACTGACACTGAGGTTGTCCTCCAATTCCAGTCTTGAATGGTACTTTTAACAGATGCAGTACTTGTGTGAAGTTCTGTATGGCTGCAGCAGAAATAACCAGAAATGAATAGGATCAGAAAACTTAGAGCCCAGAGAGCACTACCCAACAGCCTCCATACATTTTTATGAGAACCTTTGCAGTGAGCTGTTGTTTTCCAACCCTACAGGTCTTTCTTCCACTTAATCCGTTCTCCGGAGAAGTGTTTCTCCCAACAATGAGGGAAGTCTCTACCCTACACTGCCATACATAAGTGATTCCTGTTATAATGAGCAGCTGAACTGGGGCAGCCGTGTGTTGATTCATGAGCCTGCTCAGGCTTCTCAGCACTTCTGCCAGGCAGTTTTTTCAAAGGAAAATAATTTATCTCATTTGCTGCAGAGCTAAGGTCTCAGTGCATTGTGTGGGCTGGGCTTGCTTGGGAGGGGGGGAAGTGGGGGTGCTCCTTCTTGCAATGTATTTTAATTGCTCTTTACCCTGAAGCTTTGTCCTGCTCCCTGCAGAAAGGATGCAGAACACACAGCTCCCATGGCAGAGCCAAGTACTTCTCTCCATTGGGAGATTCATGTGTGCCCAGTTTGTATGCTGGTGCTGCTCTGACCAGCCTGGAACCATGGTCTTGTTATATAATGATGACGATGATAATAATAGTAAAATATGCCTTGCACATGGTGCCCCCCAGGATTCCTTCATACCCTGCCAGCGGGGCATGCCCCACAGTTTGAAAACTGCTGCTGTAACACTACCCATTTCAACACAAGTTGCTCAATGGGGATTCAATGACTTTTTCAAAGTTGTTGGCTACTTTTTTGTGTGTGCAGCTGGTGTTACAGCTTTTTAAAAAGTTTTGAAGAAAAACATTTAATACTTCCATTCACATAATGGCACTTGCTTTGAAAGCTAGTCTTAAAAGTGCTTTTGTACATTCTACAACTGCAAACATTTTGCATATCTAAACTTTAATGTGGTTTGGAATAAGACATTTTTAAACTAGTGTAGACTTTAGTTACTAGGTACTTCATCCTTATTCCACTTGTTTTTTAAAATAGATGCATCATTTCCTCACTCTGTTCCTGTTTTTTTAATTTATTTTTGCCTTCTAATAGACATGGTAGTGGAAAGAGTTGAAGTACAGGACTAGTTTTTTAAAACTTAGATGGTAAATGCATTCAGCATTTAGTTTATTTTCCAATTATGGTGTAATTCAGCTGAGTGTTTTTATTACCTATTTTAATATAGACTTCTGATCTGCAGTAGTGGTAAGCAATAGAGAGATAGCTTTTAAATTTTGTATAGTTTACTGAATATGAAGTTAGTTCAGTAACTACATTGCTACAGAAAAAGTAAGTGCTGTGATTCTTGCCTAAGTAGTTCCTTTATTTGCAGTGTTGCAGCAGTTGGGAATGGTTAGGTAGCCAAGTGCTCTTTATGGGCAAGTCTCCCTTCTGTTGTTAATTGTTCTGCCTGCTCTAAGAGACATAGGTTGGTTGGTTTTTAATTTCTAGGTTATAATTTCTTTTTCATTAATTGAAAATAGTTTGAACAATAATAGTTTTTGTTGGAATACTTCCTATCTTTAAGGCTGTATAATATCAATGTGCTTGGAACACCAACAGCGTAGTGCTAAGATTATGTTTCAACTGCTCTTTTCCAGCAGATATGTCACTTTATTTAAAGCATGACTCCTTTAGCTGCCTTTTGACCTTCAGACTTCCTCTGTAGAAACAAAGTGTTTCTAATATTTCTTTTGCTGTGAAATGTTATCATAGAAATGCTTCTTTGTGGGTCTTCAAAGCTTGTTACTGTAAAGTAGCTGTTGTGAATATCATCTATTTAATTTACAAAACTAGTGTATCGAAGAATTGGAGGCAAAGTTGTGGTAGTGTTTTTTTTAACAACAGGTCAAGTGTTACCTGTATGTTCATCAGGTATGATTAGGCTTGTTTTTTAAAGCTGCATTTGCAATGGTAAAATCAAGTTGATTAACTGTGTGGAATTTTAGGGTGTTTTTCCCCTCTTAAAATTCCAGTCAGAGGATTCATATTGCATTTCCTGAATTCTAGGAAACTGTTTCCACTAGGAAACCACTACCCAAAACTACATAGTGGTTTCTTCCATCAGCCAAATTGAATTATAGACACCAGAAAAAAGGATGCTGCAAATAACTTGTTCCAGACTAGAATGAAATGCCACCAGAAGCTCCTACTCCCCTTTCTGACATTTCACAAAGGATTCTGCCCTAGACCATAAATCTGGAAGTCTCGATTTAAATGATATTTTTTCCTATTTGGGTTAAATTCTGCCTTAAATGTGCAGTTATATTTATACTAGCACAATTTGGACCCTTGGCATTTGTCATCATACCCTTGCCTCTCAAACTTTAATCTTTATGTTGGGATGTGTTCTCTTACTGGGTAGTTGCAGTGGACTTTTCTCCCAGGAGCTCTCCAGAATTGCTTCTCTCTGATGGTGAGCATCAGTTCAAAGACCATTGCTAGTGTGCTTATTTTAATTTGACACTTTTTGCCTCTGATGCAAATAATCTAGGGGCAGAAATGGCATTCCCCCCCCCCCCCCCCCCCCAATCATTTTAATGGAAATATTCATTCACCCTTTCTATGTCATCTTCATCTAAAGTCAGATTAATTTACCACAGCTGGCTCTGCCATTTCAAGTAGCAGTTGCTGGAACAGTTGTGTGACTTAGTTCTCGCTGTGCTCTTGCCTTCAGGGCTCTTGTGTGTGATGATGCATGTCTGTTGTACCTCAGCTTATTTGACCTTGGCCAACTGTCAGAGTTGGGTGTGAAATGAAAGGACAGCTGGCTTTCACTGTTCAAGATAAGTCCTTGTGTGAAAGAGGCTTCATTTCCACTTCCTGAAAGTTCAGGGTACATAGACTTCAAGGATATGGTCAAGTTCTGCAATGTATGTTTATGAAGCAAAGGAGAAGAAATAAATGATGACTCATCACTCGGGCATAACTTACTAAGTTTTCCTTCCCAACTTCTGGGGTTTAATGTGTCTATGAATTATCTATATTTCTATTGCGAGTCTATGGAGGGCAAACGTTTTCTTTAGATGAATTTCTGCTGGTAATATGTCTCTTCTGCTTCACAGGAAAATGAGTGAACTCAGTTTTTGCCAAAAACGAAGGGTCCCATTCATGGGCAGATATAAGATTTTGAAAAGGGGGTGCAGATCGTGTGGTCTATTGCATACAATACAACATCATTTTTCTCCAGATAAAAAGAAACTAGATGCTTTACTATAAGTATATTAATTCCACACACTTGGATCAGTATTTTCAGCTAAAATTACAAACGTTCTGCAGGGCTGTGAAGTAGGAGCTACATGACTATGAGCAGCTAACACAACAGAACTGCAGAAGAAAATAACTTTATTAGTGGAATACCAAGACCTCTGAAAAGGACAGAAGGTCATTAACACTTGTAGAACAAAGGAATTGGGAAGATTATAATGACCAATGAAGTCAAGCAACTCCCTCACTGCTACTTGCTTTAGAAATGCTGCCAGTGCCTGACAATTCGGTTTTAAACTTTGGGTGGACCAGGGGTCAGAGGGGGCAGCCAAAAAAGCCCCACTGAAGCCCACAATCTATACAGATGCTGAGTGAGCTGGGTCCAACTAACACACTGCCTTTTCGGAGCATATGCTTCATGGGGCAGGGGGGACGACACACTGAGCTGAAAGTAAAGCTCTGTTTTTCAAAAATCATTGCAGACTTACTTTTTATGGACAAAAGTGAGAAGTTGCTAATCACAGTTAGCCATCTCCTCACATGCTTAATTAATTAATTTATTTATTTTACCTTAGATCGGGCTCAGACCTCTCAAAGCTATTAATTACTCTAGACTGGTACCAGTAGTATGGAGTAGTTGACAGTGAACCAGTACCTGTCACTATTCCAACCTCTGCATTCAGTCCGATCTTATTTTTCAAATTTGTTTCGCCCTATCCAGAAAAGATTCACGGCAGCTTACAAAACCTTAAAGCTCTAACCCACCCCACCCATTGCTGCTACCTCGCCTATGGACACAGGAGAGCAAGCTCTCTAGCCCACCCAGCTGTTATCTCCACTTTTCTGATTTTTCGAAAACTAGAATCTGAGGTAGGTTCACATACTTGGAACTTAAACTTCAGTAAAAAGCTAAGATATCCTCTCTCCTTAGAAAAGGCTTTATTTGGACAGGGGCGGGTTTAGACCTGTGCAAAGCGGCTAGTATTCGATTCACATTTGGCCTATTCAGAGGACAGTGATTTGATTCGGTGATTCAGATCACTATCCCGAATCAATTCGGCCGAATCTAATTCGGAGATTCGGCCACCTGCTCTCCCAGCCATGTCAATGGCTGCCCACCCACCCTAGCTCCTGGCTCTTAAAAAAAAAAAAGCTCACCAGCTGCTGCGAAGGCGGGGGGGCAGTCGCTGCTCCTGCTCCTGCTCCTGCTCCTGCTCCTGCTCCTGCTCCTGCTCCTGCTCTGCACTGCATGGGGGACTGCCATGAGCCCCCATCCCTTGCCCGCTCTCCTGGCCCCAGCTTTCAGCTCTTTAAAAAAAAACAAAAAAAACCCCAACCAAACCCCCAAGTAAAACCAAAACAAACCCCACTCACTGCCTGCTGCCAGGCAGGGGGTGATCCCTGCTGTGTGGGGGGCTCTGCCATGAACACTCCACCCCTACCCACTCTCCCAGCCTCACCCCCCATGGCTGGCCTGCCTGCCCCAGCTCTTTTTTTAAGAAGCCCTGCAGTCACCTGCTCCTGCCAGGCGGGGGGTGATTTCCCCACTGCCCCCACTGTCTCATGCTGTATAGGGGGCTCTGCCACAAGCTCCCAGAAGCCCGGAGGCAGGAGCTGATGAGTGCAGGGCTCTTTTTTTATAGAGCTGGGAGCTGGGGCAGCCCACATAACTAAATTCTTAAATCTCAAATTTGCAAAGTTTTCATATATTTCATAGACATCAGGGCTGGAAGGGACCTCGGAAGATCATCATCGAGTCCAGCCCCCCGCCCAAAGGGCAGGAAGTCAGCTGGGGTCATAGGATCCCAGCAAGATAAGCATCCAGTTTCATCTTGAAGGTGTTCAACGAAGGCGCTTGAACCACCTCCGGTGGCAGGCTGTTCCAGACCTTGGGGGCTCGGACAGTAAAGAAGTCAGGCTAAAGAGTCCCAGGGCTCTCAGCCTGTCATCGTAGGGTCTGCTTCCCTGACCTCTGATCATGCGCGTGGCTCTTCTCTGGACTCTCTCAAGCTTCTCCACATCCTTTTTGAATTGTGGAGCCCAAAACTGGACACAGTACTCCAGCTGCGGCCTCACTAAGGCCGAGTACAGGGGGAGAATGACGTCCCGGGATTTGCTTGAGAAGCATCTATGGATGCAAGCCAGCGTTTTGGTCGCTTTACTAGCCGCCGCATCGCATTGCAGGCTCATGTTCATCTTGTGGTCAATGATGACCCCCAAGTCTCTTTCTTCCATAGTGCTAGCCAACATAGCACTGCCGAGCCTATAAGGATGCTGCGGGTTTTTTTTCCCAAGGTGGAGAACCTTGCATTTATCGGCGTTGAACACCATCAGATTCTCGTCCGCCCACTTGCTGAGCCTGTCCAGGTCAGCCTGGATAACCTGCCTGTCTTCTGGTGTGGATGCTTTGCCCCAAAGTTTGGTGTCATTGGTGAACTTGGCCAGTCCGCTTCTGACTCCAGTGTCCACATCATTAATGAAGATGTTGAACAGTATGGGTCCAAGGACAGAGCCTTGGGGGACCCCACTGGTCACAGGACACCACAATGAGTGACTTCCATCGATTACTACCCTCTGGGTCCGACCCCGGAGCCAATTTTCCAGCCAGTGGATCGGGGAGGACCCAAGGCGACAATTGGCCAGTTTCTCCAAGAGGCGATCATGGGACACCAGATCGAAGGCTTTTTTGAAGTCAAGATATATGACATCAATCTCTTCTCCCTTGTCCAGGTGATAGGTCACCTGGTCATAGAAGGAAATGAGATTGGTCAAGCAAGACCTACCCGCAACAAACCCGTGCTGGCTATCCCTTAAGATGTTGGCGTCGGCCAGTCCATTAAGGATGGCCTCTTTAATAAACTTTTCTAAGATCTTCCCCGGGATAGAAGTCAGGCTGATGGGCCTATAGTTAGCCGGATCCACTTTCCTCCCTTTCTTGAAGATAGGCACCACATTGGCCTTCTTCCAGTCTTCGGGCACTACACCAGAGCGCCAAGAGTTTTCAAAGATCCGTGCTAGAGGCTGGGCTATGATGCTTGCCAGCTCCTTGAGTACCCTAGGGTGAAGATTGTCAGGGCCGGCTGACTTGAAGGTATCCAGCTTCTCCAGATGTTCCTTCAGAAAGTCAGCATTAATGGAGGGCAGGGGATCACCCTCACCCGGACAAGGTCTTAGAACAGTCAATAGCTTGGTTACTTAGCTGGTTGTCCCTATGAAACGTTGTTGTGGAAACACCACAGTGTTAACAAATGATAGATAAAATTATACTGTCAAGTTTCTAATGTAATACTTCATTTCTTTGTGTAGTGAGGAAAATCCTCCCTTAGATAACATGTGTATTGATTACTCCATATATGGTCAGATATATAGCTGTTGCTTTTCTTTGGGGTGCTAGTTGCCAACTATTTCAGCTCTTTTTTCACTTGCAAATGAGTCTAGAATAAGAAACTTTTCTTTTGAAAATGTTGATGTTTTTAATGGTGTAAAGTGAGCTATCAACTGTAACTGTTCTTGATTGCAACACCTAAAGTAGTTGTTGGCAGGGGTTCCAGCCAACCCACTTGCAAGACCATAAGGATTTTGTTGCCCTGCCTTGGGCTTAGCAAGGACCCTGAAAACAGCTGGCCCATCTATTTTGTTTCATGCTCAAGAAGATACCTCACCTGGAAACTTTGGCTCCTGATGGTGCAGTTCTCAGCAAGTGATCCCATAATTCTAACTATTTAACCCTTCATCATAGTGAGCTGCAGGTCATCTTTAGAAAGGGATAGAAGCTTTCCCAGTAGGGGTTGGACTTCATCAGGGATCAGCTTCATGTCCCATTAGATGTAATGAGTCAAAACAACATGCAAGGGAAAAACAACATATGAAGGAGCTTTGTGGCTGGATGTAGTGCCAAAGCTCCAACAGCCATTGACAAGGGAGCAGGAAAACTTCCAATATGGGCAGTGGAAAGCAAGCAGTCAGAATAGAAGTGATGCTGAGTAGCAGGAGTAGAAAGGGGAGTGTTCAAATGGAGACTAAGAGTCAATATCTTTTCACATAAAAAAGTTAAAGGCCCTAGGCATTACTGTAAGCAATGAAGGAAGCTTTCTTTGAAAGGGCTGTTAGATGTTGGGTAATCAGCAATAAGAAAATGCCAGTCAGACTAAAAGTCGGCTTGAGCCAAGCAGCTGACCCCCACAGTGAGGTGGGAACAGCAACCGTGAAGATGGCAACACCTGGATTTCTAGACTGGTTGATTACATACCCATTCTGGAACATGTTATGGTTTATCAAAATGAATCTTCATGACCTGTTGGTTTTGGGGACTTTTTTTGAAGTGCTAAGTACCTAAAATCTTATTGAAATTATTATCTTTTTTCTTTGCCAAAGTGATGGGCTGTTTAAAAAAAAAAAAAAAATTCCCCCTAGCCTTTACCAATTAAATGCTTCATGCTTGCTTTGGAGCCACCCTTAATTGAACAATCCTTTAGCTAAAGTTGATGCTCTTTGTGTTTTTTAACTATAAGCTCCTAAAAGATCTTAACAGTCCAAGTTTCATGTTTGTTACAAGTATGGAGAGGGTGGAATTAAGTTTTTCATATTGAAGGGAAAATCTTTTAGAGTAAAAAGCTAATTTCCTGTTTGAGAACAAAACCCAAGCTTAGTGATTTGAAAGAAAAATGTACAGCCCCTGTCTAAGTAAAATATTGGGCATCTCTGTAAATTTTAATTTACTTTTCATCTAGCTTTTACCTTTATTTAAGCCACTAAATTCAGAAGTTGTGTTCTTTTTGTGTAGAGCAAGGTTAAACATGCTCAAAAATCTGTCTTTTCAACTGTTACAGGACCCTTTAATAATGTTTTGTTTGATAGGATTGTATAAACACATATGTTATCATATTTCTTACTATGCTGGTGACAACTTACTTGCATAAAAATGAGCTTGCTTGTTTTCTTAGGACATTTTTGCCATTAGTAAAGCTAATATCTAAAACTTTGAAAATAAAATATATTAAACACTAATAAAGGGTACACATTTTCAAAAGTTCTGACTTCCTAAATATTCTTAGTGATTTCAATATTTGTTGTTGGAAACTGTATTTTTTTTTAAAAATCATTTGTGTCTAAAGGTATGCTTTGACTCCTAACTTTATCCAAGTTTCTTTTAAAGGGTGGTTTAGTTCTTATTGTTCCAAGAAGTTGCATTAAATCAGGGGCGAGTGACAGCAAACCTGGCAACGCAGCAAAATAAAACAACAAATTTTCTGTCTAAACTATATTATTTTATGTTTTATTTTTACTTTTAAAAGAAATCTTTCAGTATAACTTCAGATTTTCAGCACCTGAAATTTGTTAAATGTGAAAACTTACAAACCTTGACTTCAAACCCAGAGACATTTATGCTTTGTGTGTGGCATATCCTGAACCTCTTGGAGAGAGACTTTATACCGAAACAAAAATTTTTTTGGAAAACCATGTACACCTTTTGCACAAGGTAACTTTACGTGTTCAAAAAGTTAAGTGCGTCTTGGCACTGCATATAAGAGATTCTGCAAATTATGTATAGTTGATTATAGATTTCAAGGTTCAAGGTATACATTTTTTTGTGTTTCCTGTTTGGCAAAAGAGCATTTTACACACTCTTATGTTTGGGTTAAATGCTTATAACCAAAATATTTTAGTATTTAAAACTCAGTATAGTTTATTACCATCTTCCTTTTAGCCAGCTAAATGTAAGTTACCCAAAATAAATGTTTCAAAAGAATCTTCTATTGCGCTCTCTCACATTTTTCTAAAGATTACTGTTTTCAAAGACGGGACAATAGGAAAAAAAGAGAGAGCCAAATCATAAATATACATGGGAAAGTTCTAACCAGCAGTGCAGTTACCAAAGTATCTGTTGTCCAGTATTTAAGAATTCACATTGTAAATATATGCAAGTATAGTGTGTTTCAGTACTGCTGGTTCTGGGTCAAATTATCTTAATGAGTACAGAAAAATATATATATTTGTAGTTGTGGGAAGTTTCAT
>NW_005842976.1:251402-283262 GCF_000455745.1 Alligator sinensis | reverse complement strand
ATTCCTGCTTGGTAAACCTATCTGGATTTTGCTTTGGTATGTGTTGATTAGCTATGTAGCTACAAAATGACAGAGTGCTAATGAAGTAAAGATTAAACAGAAGAGCAAATAAGGCAGGAACATGGAAAGAATGGGAGAAAGAAGACAAGAATAGGAAGGAGTAAAATCTTTGCTCTGGTCCACAAGGGACTGATGAAAGGTTAGATAAAATTGTTTCAAAATTTGTCTGAGTCTTGTCTCCAAAACATTACTAACATTTCATTATTTTATAGCAGTGATAAACTTTTAATCCCTTAAGTTTTCTATTCTTCAAGTCTGTTTGGTATTCAGTATTCCTAACGTATCAGTGAAATTAAAGGTTTTCATGCCATTTCCAGTGAGGCTTCCCTTCCTTTGAAGGGTTAGTTGAACAAACAGTTGCAAGTAATAATGGTTTAGAACAGGACCATCAAATTCACTGTCCTTGGGCTTCGACCAAGGTGCTGGTTTCCCCCCATTGCTCAGGTGGCTGTGGCTAGTGCCTTTAGAGTCTCCAGTTAACCCTACCCACTCCCTCCTCTCACTTCTGGAGAGGTGCACAGCAAGGGACTTGCATGCTGTTGGCCCCGACCACTCCTAAGTTGGACAGCCGTGTTTTAAAGGAAGAGTAAAAGAAAGATACTTGATGAATCACTTGGCACCTGCCAGTGCCGTTACCAGTAGTCATAGATCTAGGGATATGACTTCAGTCTCAGGATATCTGAGTGTTGTGTTTAATAGCCCCTGATGGACTTACCTTCTATAAATTTGACTAGTTGTTCTTTGAATCTGGTTATACTATAGACCTCCAAATCATTGTGTGGCACTGAATTCTACAAGTTAATTATGCAAATGCAATATTGCCACTGGTGCTATATTGACTATTTTGTCTCGTCTTGTGTTATGCATTTGTTTAGAGCTATTACTGCTATGCTTATAGGTAATAATTGAAGCCATATGAATGAAAATTCTGTATTCATACGTGCTTTACTGTGGATGGCCCTCTCCCTAACAATATTCCAATATAACGATGGCCTTATCAGAAATTCATAGTTTCTTAGCTTGTTTTCTGTAGAAAGCCACAGAAGAGGAACCCTTCTACACAGCAGCAGAAAAGGCATGCCATTGAATAGTGCTGTTTAATAGTCTTGTTTAGCTTTTACCTTAATCGTAACTATTTAAAGACGGATTGAGACAATCTATAAAACTTGTGGCTCTTGGAAATGAGAGTAAAATTGATTAGTGTAGCCTATCAAACTTTATAAGGTACTGAGTATGCATTTGTACAATCTTCTCTATTATGTTTTAAAGTAAACACATGTGATGTGATGTATTTTTTTTTTTCCTTCATAGAGAGTTTTGGACTCTGAAGAACAAGTACTGGTTATGTATCATAGATACTGGGAAGAATATAGTCAAGGAGCAGACTACATGGACTGTTTATACAGGTAAACTTTGCTTATAGCTCTTAAAAGGTGCATAGAACTCGCTATAATTAACAATGTAGTAATTGGAACACAGTTGACTGAAGGATGTTATTAAAGTTGAAATATTTCATGGAATTGTGGAGTCTTTCACCATTGGTTGGAATATGGCTCAGGTTAATGGCAAGTGTCACCATCCCATAATGAAATGGTTTGTGTCTTGATTTAGGCGGTGGTTCCCAAAGTATGGGCCTTTAATATGTTAAGAGCAGTTGCTAGTGATCTGCCTAAAGCTTTTTAGCCAAGTCTTGATATACTTACATACTCTTCTCTGTGACCTTCCATTAAGGATGGGGAGCCATCTATGTATTTCACTAATGACATTCTTTGCATGTGAGAACTGTATGGGTGGCTGGGTTTTGGGTTTGTTTGGGTTTTTTTTTCCTAATCTGTGTTTATGAACTCTCCATTTTTTCTGAGTCTGGCGCATATACTCTCCAGTGTATGCAAGATCAGATTTGTTGAATATTAGTGTCCCTTCCCATAACCAAGACCGTGGTAGTGGCCTCAGTTGCCCATGGGTTTGCTGATATCATCTCCTAGCTAGTCTCTAAGGTGTTACCTGCCCTCCGCCTGACTTCAGACTAACATGGCTAAACCCCTGTTTGTGGTTTTACTGGATGAATGTAGTGTCTTCAGGATTTTATTCAAGAGGATACTGAATGCCCTTGACAGCCCACTTGAAGCATACAAGATAAACACAAAGTCATGGATGCTTCTTGTACAGCAAAACCTGGAAGACTAGAAATGCTTGCTAAGGAGACACACTATGCAAACCTTTCAGAACATTTTGGCATACACCAAAAGCATTTTTATTGCCTGTGAGAGAGCTGAGAGGAGGTAGCAAATTCCAGCAAGGGGGTTTGGATATCTTTATCGGTATCGAATTCCTGGATTTCTGGTTGAGCAAAGTATTCAGGAAAGATTGTAGCAGCAGGGTCATTTAAGAACACTTTTGGAGAGTGACTCAAAGAAGTTAGACCTTCCTGGTCAAAAATTCTTCTGACCACCAAGTACTGATGTGTGAGTAGCCAGTTATCAAGGACTATTCCCAAAATATAATTAGGATAAAGGTTTCTAATGTGGCAGATTAAACTATCAAGAGAATATCAGGAAGTTGAGGTCTCTGGGTTAGGGCTCATTTTAAGTAGCAGTGGGCTTGGTAGCAAGGACTAGATCTACTCCCATTGTAGTGAGAAAATATTCCTGGCTCCAGCTACCTTTCCAAATACCATGCTATCCTGAAGAGAAATGAAAGCGAGAGGCAGCACCCTTTCTACAAAGGCCCCAAACTGCTTAATAGCAAAACCTTCAACATCCCTGAAGATGAATCTGACTGGACTGTCTCTGGAAAGTAAAGGAAGGGGTTTGACAAATCATTCTTTATTATTTTCTGTAAGTCTGAATTAGAATAACTATGAAACAGTTATAAACCAGGACCTTTTTTTCCTTCTTCTAATATCTGGGTATTTAGAAATAAGCATTCTGCAAGCTTACTACATACATTTCTTACTGGCTTCAGTGCAACTTCTACAGGTAGAAGATTTCAGAATAGAGCCCATAAAATAAATTTGAGTTTGTGCAAAATGCAACACAGGTTAACTTAGTAAATTAACATGTTAAATACTGTAAGCTTTAGTCAATGTGTTTTTCTGTAATGCTATTGAAATATACTTGGAATAATTCTAAAATGATGTTCAAACTTGCTGAATAAAATATGTGAAGAGAGAGTCATCAATCTGCAGAATTTGTTCTGCAATATGGAAGAATTGCAGCTATTTTCCCCCAATGTTAACTTGTATAGATACAAGTGTATGTAATCTACTTTTATTTGCCTGCCTTTTTACAGTACATTCAAAATATATCTAGAGTACATGTTTATTTCTCTTCCATGATTTAAAAATTAAGTAGATAAGGTTATTTGTCTAAACGAAAGGTTCTGAGGTATCCAAAAAAGATATTGGATTAACCCAAAGAACCTTGTCTGCCTATGTCCTTAGACCAACATGGCTACAACCTACACCCTTGTAAAAATAAAGTAGAAAACTTAAACAATATATTAATCTTAGATTAAACTTAAACTTTTTACTGTCCCTTTCAAACATTCTTTTTCAGATAAGTTATTTGAAAACTGTAAACTTCTGTTTTTACTCACAGTTTGTTTTCTGTCAGTTGTAATTTTTATATAGAGGATTTCTCTATATTTTACATATGGCAGAAAAGCAGGTTTTAAGAGTGATCCATTTTAGCTGGTTATTCTAGAGTCAGATTACATAGAAGTTCTGTCCCAGAGAGATCTTTGCTGAAAAGGTAAAGTTGACAATAAGAAATACAGATCTTGAATAAATCTCTCAGCTGAAGCCGATAATTACAATTCTGCCAGTATAAACAAAGAACAATGTTGAACACTTTTCATAGGTGGTGAAAGGCTGGGGCTAACGGGGCTTAGTCCCCTCAAACACAGGCAGCCCAGGAGCAGGCTCTAGGCAGCTGCAGTGGGGGAAAGGGTGTACACAGACAGATAAACAGCTGGAGCCTGCAGGCAGCCAGGAACTCATCCCAGCCCAGCCCTGCCGTGTGGAGCAGTGCCCAGCAAGTAAATGTGTGGACAGGAAAGGGCATGGGGAGGGGCAGATTGAGGCCCCTGCAGGGGGTGGTGAACGGGGTCCTGAGGTGGGTCATGGGATGTTTGCTGCCTGGGCAGCTGGTCCAGAGATGCAGAGGGGCTCCCGCTGCTGCCTGCACCCCTGGGGCAGGCACAGGGGATATGTGCCCCCCTATCTGTGCATGGGGTGGAGGTGGGCTGCTGCTGCTGCGGGCTGTGCTCCACACCCTACTCCTAGTACCCCAGCAGCTGCACAGTGCCACGTGCCTCCCACCACTAGGCAGGCAGACGCAGCCAGCGCACAGGAGCCACATGGCATTGTGCTGCTACCGGGGCACTAGCAGCAGGGTGCAGACCCCAGCCTGCCTCCACCCTATTTGCAGACCCAGGGGACGCGTGCCCCCTGTGCCTGCCCCAGGGGAGTGCGCAGTGGCAAGAGCCTCCTTGCACCCCTGGATAAACCTCCTGGGTTCCAACTGTCCCACACCCTGCCCCTGCCTCTCTTTGCCCCACTCCCTCCTTCACTCTGGGGCCTCGAACTCCACACTCTGCCACTTGTTTCCCACACCCCCATCTGCTGCTTCCCCCCTGACAAACCACTTCTCCCTCTCTCTTCTTAGCTTTGCTCTGCTCTGGCAGCTCCATCTCTGCTGCAGCCTGGGACCCAAAGCATGGTTCCTGCCCCACTCTATAGTAGAGGTGCAGAGCTGGTACTGTTGTTCCAGCCCGTAGCAGCAGTGGGAACCTGAGGCTGCAGGTGGCAGAAGCAGCTTGGAGAAGAGTGGGGAAGCAGGGGAAGGGGGATTTGGGGCAACCTGAGGCGGTGGGGGAGGACAGGCACAATGTGGGATAAGTGGGGGAGGGGCAGACAGCCAGGGGCAAGCTGCCTGCCTCTCACTGCCTGCCCCACTGCCTCCATACCACCTGCTCCCTGCCTTCCCTGATGCAAGACTGCCCCCTCATCACCTCTTTCTCCCACCCCTTCCCCCCCCCCCTCCCAGGTTGTGTACAGTGGTGGGAGCCCCCCTTTTCCCCCCCCCCCCCCCCCCCCCCCCAACAGTGGGGGTGGGGGCAAATTTTAAGATGATCCTCTAACAATTAGATTCTGTGCATGGAAAATTATAATAAATTTATAAATTTTCTGTGTGCAGAATCTAATTATGGGGGGTCATCTTACCTTCAGGATCATCTTGTATTTGGGTAAATATGGTAAATCTTCGTTGTTGCTGTTTAAGTCCATTGCTGCTTGTTCTGTCCCCTGTGGACATAGAAAACAATTGATTTACATCCTCTTTAAGATAGATTTTTTTAAAATCAAATTCCTCCTTTGTCTTCTCTTCTACAAACTAAATAATCCTAGTTCTTCCAATTTTTCTTGAATGCCCTTTATTTTTTTTCCCCTTTGACTACTTTATTCATGTATTTCTTCCTCCAGCCTTTCCAATTTGTCTTTATATGTCTTCAAGCGTGGAAAAGTTAAAAAAATTGAAGGTATTTTTCTAAGAATTTTTTTTCTTAAAACATAGGTTTTTCCGGTATTTGTGTAACTGTAAGGGGAGAGGTTGGTAAATAGAATGCCTTGGCTTGATTTGTAATTTGCTGTTCTTACAGCTTAAAGGCTAGAATGGAGAGCTTGTGATATTATTTTTTTTTTCTTTTAAGAAGGGAAAGCAAAATGCATAGTGTTGAATTCCTTATAATAATGCTGTTACCTCAAATAAAACAGGTATTGCTTGTTTTCTTCATGAAAGTTTGAATACATTTAAGCTATCAGTTTTCAAATTCCTCACTACTAGATCATTCTATGAAAACAAACGTTCAACTCTCCCGTATGGTTTGTTTTTGTATATAATAATATGCGTTAAAACAAAAGTAGAATATTAAATTTAAATTGCTTACAATTTTAAAAGCTAGCTCCTTTATACATTTTGTAAAGGTGATTTTTTTTTTTTTCTGTCCACACAGTGGTGTAATTTTTTTATCCACATGCTAATGGAAAACCAGCTAGAAATTTAAAACTCTGATACCACGGTGGTAGTCCCTCTACCTTGGCGTTAGCAGCATTTTTTCCAGTGATGGACTTGAATGATATCACTCAGGCCAAAGCCTGACCAGTGCTAAGACCTGGCTACTACCTGGCTGCAGTGCAGCACGGATGAAGCCCCTTGCAGCTGAAACCCTTCCGACTCCATGGAGCTGTATCCCACCCGCAGGCCATAGATTGATTGAACCTCGCTCTAGCTGTTTCTATTCTGAACTCCTGGTTCCCCTGTTCAGTTTTCTCTTCCTCCCTTGATAATCCCATGGTTTCCATTCTCCCTCTTACCTCACTGTTGGGAAGGTACCAACATCATCATGCTTGTTAAGCTGTATGAGAGCAGTTATTGAGAGTGGAGGAAAAGAGAGTCTCCTTGTCTGCTTCCAAAATTAGCTTATTATATTTGTGCACAAGACTTGTTCTTCATCTTGCTCTTCATACAACAATTGTATTGGGCAGTTTAGATTAAAATATATGTAGATATACATCTTAAAAGAGCATACACCGTTGAAAGTGGAAAAAATGTCATTTTTAAATCAAATGTGAATTTAAGGTGATAATTCTCTTCTGTAAAACACTCCTACCTCTTGATGTTCTTAACATTTTGGAAGAATGAAGCCTTGTGAAGTATCTATAGAAATAATCTAATTGTAACTGATTTTTTTCCCCAAGGTTTTTTTGTGTGCATTTTGTGATTCTGATAACGTATCTTAACTATCCTCTCTTCTTGGCGTTCTCTGAATAAAAAAAACCCAAACCCTTTGCATTCTTTTGCAGAACAGGGACTTTTCTATATTCCCTTAAAAAACATAAATATATTAAAAAGCTTTTGTTTTCTTGTGCTAAAATTCACATCTGTACTAAAGTGCGATCTTAAATGAGGGTGTGTATGTGTATTTGACAGTCTTAGGGTTATAACTTATACCTCCCAAATGTTTTAACAAAGCATACATCACAATAACTAATCCATATACATATTTCTAAGTAAATAATAGAAAATAATACAGAAACGTAACACATAGTGGTCATTTTACACCTACATTCCAGACTATCTGTAAAATACTTGGAAATTGTATACCTAAGGAAGGGTCATCTTCTGACACTTCTGGTACTTACCATTACTTATCAGAAAGCACAGATTTCCTAAGAATGTATTTGATTGGCTTGATCCTTTCATGGAAGGAATCCAAATGATAAACAGTCACTAAGTATCTCTTAATTCTCATGCAGCAACCCACAACTCAGTCTGATTTTTTTACAATTTGATCTGATTCTGTTAGGTCTACCTCTGCAGGCTTCTTCAGTGGTATACACAAGTGATATAATTCTCCATGTGCTTTGTACTGTTACACAGTGCATGATTTTATCAAATAAAGTGTGAGAGAACAACATTAATATTGTTCAATTCTGCAAATGTAGTACATAATTTGGGCAGATTTTTTTCAGCATGGAACCAAAACTTGGGTAACATAAGACATTTATAGACTAGTTTTGAAAAATTAAGAGTTAACCATAAAAACAAAAAATAATTTGTGGTTAAAGTAGGGAAACTGGTAAGCCTACCACTAGTGCTGAGCTGAGTTTGGAACTAAGCAAAAAAAGGTCCTAGAGAGGAGTCAAAGCCTCAAATATGCTATCAGCCTCCAAGGAATAATCGGCTATGGCAGAGGGTTGTTCAAAGAGTGAATCCAAAGAAGAGGAAATGCCTTGTAGATCTTATCACAAAGCCAGGAATGTAATTTCATCCCTTGGCACAGCTTCTTGATTAACCTACAAGTTGTCAGCTTCGTTTACCCAACACTGCAAAAGATGATGGGGATCACTTATTGCATTAAGTACAAAAGCAAAGGTCCCAATTTGATTTTTAAAACATTAAATCAGTGTTATGAAACTCATTCAGCTCTGTGGGTTGATGAGGGACAGAGGACCAAATCAGGCCCCCAGACCAGCCAGCATGCACCCCATACTGGACTTGTGTGCAGTGCACATGCTGGTTCTAGCCATGTGTCACATGAAGCACATGCCACACATGGTGGGCAGGGCCCATCTGGCATATGTACTGCATGTGGTTCACAGGGCTCATCTGGCCCAGCCCTAGATACAGCATGCCCAAGTACAGATGCCACCCACTGTGTGCTGCATGAGCTCTCCAGGCTGGACCTAGAGGCAGCAGTGGGCCAGATAATAGGGCTCCGTGGGCTGCCCCCAGCCCATAGAGCCCAATCTTTGACAGCCCTGCACTAAATGATGATAAATGTAGTCATTGGGTGTTGGTCTCTGTGGTTAACTAACATTGCCATTAAAAAAATCCATCATCTCATTTCTAGTTTGGTTTTACCAGACTCAATTTTTTATTTTTTTTTTTGGATTCTAGTTTTTTAGTTTGCCTGGTATGTAGGGGCCCTGTACTATGCACTGTCTTTTCCCTATGTAAATACTTACAGACAAAGCTTCCTCTTTCGATAAGCTAAATAGACAGAGCTCTATTAATATATCTCACATTAAGGTTATCTTTTGGACCTTGAATCATTCCTGTAGCTCTTTCCTAAATCCTACTGATTTCTTTTTTTTATTTCATCACATTCCTTTTTAAATGTGGATGTTAGACCTAGGTGTACTATGTCAGTAGCTCTCTTGCTAATACAGTGCAAAGAAGGTAAATATTTTTTCTCTTTTCATATGAGCTTCCCCTGTCCAAGTATTCCAGGGTTGTGTTCCATATTCCTCCACCACCACATTCTGTCAGGCAGCTGGTTCAGTTGGGCATCTGGGAATTCTAAATTCTCATGAATATTGTGAATTTCTAGATTACAATTTCTCCTTTCTCTATTTTTGTATTTGACAAACATGGGTTTTTCTAGGGTTGTGGGAAACGCCTGCGTTTTCTTTAGTTTTGGATTCGGCGTTTCAACGGGACAGCAATTTGTTTCAGCGTTTCTTTTAGATTCATAGATTGTAAGGGGCTAGAAGGGATCTTGCAGATCATCGGGTCCAGTCCCCGTGTCGTGTGTGTTGTCCCCCCTCCCCCCTGGGCAAGTCTATCTCAAGTCTGCTGTTTATACCGTTAGTTACAATGTTGCTTGAATAAGACATCTGGTAGAATGGTAATCAAAATTTTCAGATGTGATTGGTATTGGGATGCCCAATCTAAGACACCTTAAAGGGGTTTGATTTTTTTTATTTTTATTTTTTTTGAAGTGTAACCCCTTTAAGGTGTCTTAGATTGAGCATCCCAATACTAAGTTCACATAACATTTCTTTATACAGTAATGTATTAAGCTAGTGAATTGTGTTGTACTCATGGGTCCCTAGATTTTAATTTATTTCATTCAGTTGGAGATGCAGATTTGGTACACTAAAAGAATTTGTCAAAATTTTATTTTTCAGTATACAGCACCTGGTGAAGTGAACCTGGGTTCACGAAAGCATGTGTGTTAAGCCACATCTACAAGTTACACTTAGGGCATGATTAAGCAGTTAATCATAGTTTAAGTGTTCACCTGACCACTAATTCAATCAAATAATGGCATGATAAAAAGAGGAATATGCTGCAGTTATTCCACAAAATATAAGTAATGACTTAGTAGCTGCTTCCTATCATGCCATTAATTGAATGTGTGGCTGGGAGCCCTGTCAGCTGATCAGAGCTCCCAGTTGGGGGAGCCTGTGTGCACCCCTGAGCCTGGGACCTCCCAGCTGAGAGAGCTCTAAGCTGCAGGGGGCCCCATGCACCCCAGTGGCTGGGACTGCACCTCCTGCGATCTCCCAGCTCTCAGTGTTCCCTATGCAGCTCGTGGCTGTGGGAGACCATAGCTGCAGTGATTTCCTAACCACACGGGAGTGCCCCATGCACCCCATGGCTAGGAGAATCAGGTGCATGGTGTGCCCCTGCAGCTGGTGCAGTCACTCAGCTGTGGGGGTGCACTATACATCCTTTCATGTTAATCCACACCTTGAAGTTATATATAGTGTAAAAGCTGAAAATCACAGCAGTTCCTGTTGTAATATCCTTTGGGAAAAGGTCAGATCCAGTTAAGAATGAGAGACTATGTTATATGTAGGGATGCAAGATAAAACTGATTAAAATAGTACATCATGCCATTGTTTTATATTGTTTTCATAGAGAAGTATGACTAGAAGGGAACTGTTTATTGAAAGTATTACTGTCTAGCAGCTAATGAACTAAGCATAGAAGGCAAGCTTATTCTCAGATGTGTTGCAAGAATTCCCTATGGATGCTAATTTCACTACCAAAATCGTTATAATCTTTCTCTCCTTCAATTAAGCTAAAGACATTGTGATTCCAGAATTCTTTTAAATATTTAACATTTCACTCCTCCTTTTTATATTCTACTGTTTGTATTTCTCTAGGTATCTCAACACACAGTTTATTAAGAAGAACAAATTGACTGAAGCTGATCTTCAGTATGGCTATGGAGGTGTGGATATGAATGAACCACTGATGGAAATAGGAGAGGTAGGTCCTTCCTGTAGTAGAGAGAATTATTATGTACAAATAATTCTTAAATGTCATCTTTGCTGCTTGAAATGTTGATGTGTAGAAGAAAAGGTATCTGAGTAGTCTAAAACTAATCTAATTTTTAGTGGAAGTTGCAGGCACTGGACACCTTTGAAAAATCAGGCCAAATTTGCTTAAAACTGACAGCTCCTTATCTGTGAAGCAAAATTAAATGAAGTAGGACCTGTACATGGGAGGAAAAAACCCTGCAGATTTGAAACAGGCATTCAGATTTTTTGTTGAAAGTCTTCCATCAGAAGATGGTAACTGACAAAACCCAAAGTTGTCTTTTGCAAAATCATCTCTTTTGGGACAAAAATAATCTGAAAAGAGAAATATTTAGTTTTGGAAAACTTTGAAATGTTGATATTATACTTTAATATTCTTTGACATGTGTGCCCTTGTTGTGAAGAAGGCCAACGACATACTGGGTTGTATTAGTAAGAGCGTTGCCAGCAGATCGAGGGAAGTGATTATTCCCCTCTGTTTGGCACTGGTGAGGCCAAATCTGGAGTACTGTGTCCTGTTTTTGGTCCCCCACTACAAAAAGGAGGTAGACAAATTAGAGAGAGTCCAGTGGAGGGCAGCAAAAATAGTGAGGGGGCTGGGGCACATGACTTACGAGGAGAGGCTGAGAGATGTGGATTTATTTAGTGTAGAGAAGCAAGACTGAGGGAGGATTTAGTAGGAGCTTTCAGGTACCTGAAGGGTGGTTCCAAAGAGCATGGAATAGACTTCTTAGTGTTGGCAGATGAAAGAACTGGGGGTGCACTGATAGATTTTCTGGGGCTGATACCGATAGCCAAGATTTAAGGAGGCATATTGGCCGATACCAATCTGATTTCTGATACAGCTGCCTCCAGCTGTTAAGTCCAGTGTGGTGGAAGGGGAGGGGTGAAGGGAAGGGAAGGGGCATGGGGTGGCAGATCAACACCCCCTTGTAATGAGGAAGGGAGCAGGGGCAGGCACTACCCAGGTGGGGCGGGTGGGGAGGGCTGGAGCTGCGGTTTGTGGGGGCAGGGGGATAGCTCCCACTGCTGCTTGCACCCTGGGAGAGCACAGGAGGGGGGCACGTGTCCCCCAGATCTGCGCGGGGTGGGGCAGGCTGCAGCCGGGGCTGCACGGAGCTCTTTTTGGCAGGGACTGGGCTCAGAGTGGGTGCCAGCGGTGCTGGGAGGATGCTGTATCCACCTCAGATTTCACCGCCGCTGTGCTCCCAGTGCTGCCGTTGCTAGCTGTCCGGTGCAGTCCCGGCTCTTCCCAGCACGTGGGTTGAGGCGGGGCATTGAGCCAGGGCTGTGCCAGCCGACATGTTATCATTCCTGATTTATATATAAAACTTCAAAATGAAAGTTTTGTTTGGAAATGAAGTCTTCCAAAACCCATTTTGAGGAAATGTCCATCATGCAGATTTTACACAAACCTTTTTCCTTTTGAACCAGAAGTAAAACAAATTTCAAAATGTAAAAATTCCATTAAATGGGAATTCTGCATTTCTACCAGCTATATTGAAATTATATAAGATATTGTTCACATGTTGGTTCTAAGCTTTGTCAAAAGAATTTAAAATGAAAATAGATATTTGAGAGTGGGGTGTGTAATTATTTGCATTTACATCCCATCCAATTCTAACACTAGTCTTGGAGTTTTTAACTGTATGTACTGTGCCTGCTAAGTTTTTATTGTGGTATTTTTTTCCTAACAGCTAGCACTTGATATGTGGAGGAAATTAATGATTGAGCCGCTACAGGCCATCCTCATTCGAATGCTCCTCCGAGAAATCAAAAAGTGAGTGCTTGATTGTTTTCCATTTAGTTACACAGCTTCCTACCCTGGGGCAGCCTTTGGCAGTTGTTTGACTAGGGTGGCCTGGGAATTTACTGGGCTTCAACTAAACTGTTTCTTATTTGAGTGGCAGGTAATTCTGAATGTGTTGATATTACCTCATTACTTATTTAAATGCTCCAGCTATTTAAAATATAGACTTTTCTGTTGGACTTCACTAGCGCAGAAGCAGATCCTGAAATGGAAAAAAAATTATTCACTTCAATCCAGGGGGAGTTGTGTCTGGAATCTTAACCAAGAGACCTGTTTTGTTCCCATTTTTTTTGCTCTACCTGGACTGTCCAACTTTGGCATGGATAGGAGCCACATGTGGTGCCTAGGTATGGCTGTGTGCTGTAGTGGTGGCCCTACTGGGATCTCCCTCACTGCATGGGCTGGGCCAGCTTTACAAAGCCCCTGCTACATGGATTGTATTTGCAGCATGTGGCCCCCTTGCTGGGCAGGCTGAAAACCAGGTGCTCTCTTCCCTGCTACTGGCTTCCTAGTGTGTGGGCAGCAGTTTCCCCCCACAATGCAGACTGTGCCAGGGCCACATAGACCCCCTGGGCCCTTCCCCACCACACAGCAGTGAAGAGAAAGCTGCTATGGCCTTCAGGCTTCACATTACTGCTTGCAGGCTACTAGTCAGACAGCCCTGGCCCCCAGACCACGTACTGGTCCCTCACACGCTATCATTTGGACAGGCCTGCGCCAGACTAACCCAAATATTTTTGTTCCCTATTTTACACATCTCTTAAATGGTGATTTTTACCTTCTCTACTTGAGGGGGACGGTTTGAAGGTTGACATGTTGGTTGTGCTCAGAAAAAGCATTGCTAATTGCAAAATAGATATAATATTGATATTATTAACAATACATTCTTTTTCTTCACCTGGATTTTGTGAAGATGAATACTGATATTACATCCATTTACTGCAAAGAAGGACCTTGGGGTTACAATGGAGCATAAGTTGAATATGAGGCAACAGCATGTTCTTGTTGCAGAATTAAAAAAAAAAAAAAAAAAAGGCACCAGTGTGATGCATTAATAGGATTGTCACTTGCAAATCATACAAAACGATTATTTCACTCAGTGCTGAACAGAGTACAGACCTGGAGTACTGTGTCCAGTTTTGGGTCCCGCACTTCAAAGAAGATATGAACAGATAAGGAGGAGTCCAGTGGAGTACTGCAAAAATGATTAGTGGCCTAGGAAACATGACTTAGGAGGACAGTCTGTAAGACCCTGGCTTATTTGTCTGGAGAAGAGAAGAGTAAGGGAGGATTTGATAAGCCTTCAAATAACTGAAGGGTGATTATAGGGCAGATGGAGATAGACTATAACAGTGGACTCAAACTGCAGCAGAGGTGAGATTTGAGATTAGGAAGAACTTTCTGACTATGAACATGATTAAGCATTGAAACAGGCTACGCAGAGGGGTTGTGAAATCTCCATCCCTGAAAATATTCAAGACCAAGTTAGGAAGACACTTCACTAGGGTGGTTTATTCAGGATTGATCCTGCCTTGAGCTGAACTAGATGACATTGTGAGATTCCTTTCAGTCCTAATTTCCTATGATCCAGCCCTGTGATCCTTTTGTAACATTACATTTAAAGACTGTCATGTATTTCATAATTTTTGGATCTTCTGAGAACTCTCTCTTTGTTGCCAGCACGGACGGAAAAGACAACACTTATAATGGCTGTGGAAATCATCTTCCTTCACTCTGAAAATGAGCTGATTATGGGGCTCACCATTGCTTACTGAAACTAAGAAATGTCATGTCTCCAGTGGGCTTTGGATCTTAGCTTTTAAGGGAACGGTGCAGAATATTTTTTACAAAAAACTATGGAAGTGTAGTAAACTCAGAGCAGTGTCAGGACTCAGAGCAGTGTAAATTAGTGTCTAGGTCCATTTTTCTGTTCCTGTTCTACCGCAGGCTCTCCAGTATGACTTGAACAAGTTACTTCACCTCTTTTCTTTTAGTTTCTCATCTGCAACATGGGGATAATGACTTTTCCTTCTAAAGTATGATATGCACAGGATGTAATGCACTACAAAGTAGCTACCTTACCCTGATTATTACTTTTGAATATTTTACAGTACAGGAGATGTCATCAATAAACATAATTGTGTTTGCAGAACTGACATTATCGTGGTATTTGTGTTATCTCCTATAATTACTGTGGGGAATGTTGGCACTGGGGATTTATGATCCATATATCATGTTCTAGGTGGACCCAAACCCTCAGAGCAACCATGACTTCTCCATTTGATAATAGGCAAATTTTATTGCTGCACAGTGATAGCAGATAAGAATAATGTTGGCAAGGCAAACAAAATAACCCACCCCTATTCTATATCTACTAGTCCTAGGGTTGTCACGGAGGGAACGTATGTCTTGTCATTATGTGAGCTTCACCCTTAGTTGCTTTTTTGAATGTCAGAAACCTGGAGGTTAAGGGCTGAGCCAAGCCGCGCCCCCCGCTGAGACAGGCTAGTGGTGTGTCTTCCATCCATGGTGGTCTTGGGGTCCCCTTTCAAGGACCCTTTGCTGAAATCTTTCCCTTTGTATTCTTTCTCTCCTCTGACTCTTCATTCTTGGGCATTGTTGATTGGTTTCCCTGTGGTAGTCATACTGTCCACGTTCTGTCCAGTCAGCGTGTTCCTTTGTTTCCCAAACCCATCACATGTACACATCTCAATTTGGTTATTTACCAGTCTCCTAATTTGGTCTGTTCACCAAAACTGGAAATCCTAGGGACTAGCAATTGAGCATGTGACTTAATACCACCTTATCTCATATTATGGAACAGTGTGGTACATGTCTTCAGTTTCCTAGCCTGTGTGTCTGCTGGCTTCAGATACAGTGGACCTTGAAGGAAACTTGGTCACACAAGGCTTTTAGAAAACAATTAACCCTTGCTGTTTCCCTGGACCATTGTTCTAATGCATATCTACTTTACTTACAAGTTAATTCCCAAAAGCAAATGTCTAAATACCATTTTGTAGCCATCAATCCCTTCCTTGAAGGTCTTACACCTTCACATCATAAATGGAGCATAATCAAGGGAATTTCCTGGAATGGTTAATGAGGTTGTGGAGTGGACCTCCACGTGTCATCCCATGAGCCAATCCAATTTAAACAGGCCTCCCATACTGGGGCCAGGGAATGTACAGCCCAAGATGCCTGTTAAACCTTATGCTCAGCATTCCAGGCATCATTCCACTTAGTAGTCAGTGCCTTATCTGGCTGTCAAGATGGCTGTTTAAACCAGAGAAACATCCCATAGTCAGAATTTTTGGGGACCAGACACATTCCTGGCAATTTTTACCCCTCCTGTACAATGGGTAATGCTTTCCTTGTCATCCCAAATGGATGCTTGGTGCCATCATAGCACTGCCAGTGCCCCTCCGTCCTGCAAGAGCCTGTAGAAATGCCAAGGCTCAGGCCCTTCTTGTTTCCTTCAGGATGTCACGATTCTACTCCTTGTTCTAGATCTTTGCACAGATTCTGGGGATTAATTAAACTACAGTGCATTACTACTCCTACTATAAAAAGCTTAAAATAAATATCTAACACAAGCAAAGCAAAACAAGAAAAAAACCACACAAAGCAAAACCCCCCCACAAAAAACAAAAGAAAATAAACAAAAGAGTGATAATAAAAGCATCCTTCTTGATCTTTGACATGGATGAACTCTTTGAGGTCCTGGAAGTGCTGCTTCACATGATGCTGTTGCTGTTTCCTATAGCCACTCTGCAGATATTTCCAGCCTAATCGGTGTTCACTGTCACCCTTCATACATTCCATAGCCTATCACAGAGTTTTGCTATAAATTTCATTATTTAGCATAGTTAATATCACAGCCACTTATTACACAAACACAACCAAATAAGCACTACAATTACTATGCATAACACAGTTAAGCTCAGTTTTTCTCCATATCAGGTGAACTTCTTGATGCTTCAGCCATGGTCCACATCCTGCAAAACACAAAGACAAAAAAAAAAAAGGGGGAGGCGCTAAGCTGTGGCTGACTTTATTTACAATGGGCCCTGGCCCTTGCCATTTAGGCCTCCATCCTTTCCTTTTTGGGTATGGTATATCATCTTATCTTCTACTTTCCATGCTTGAGGATGCAGTACAGGTCTAACTTGTCCATCCATTTATCTGTTAACACTCTAGGCTGGAGCTCATCCAAAGATTCCCCTCCCAGCTCTTTGCAGAGGCTGCTTCTTCAGCAGTCCTTTCTTCTCAAAGTGACAGGTGCTCCAAGGTGTACTCTGCCACACATTTTCTCTTCTTGGTCTCCACCAAGGTTTTTTTTTGTCAGAGTATACTCCCCCTAGCCTTCTCCCATCAAAGGGTGACCCACGAGGCAGTGAGAGCTGGGGTTTTCAGGCACCCTATACATGCCTTTCCCTGGGGTGGGAACATGTGGCAATTTGTAGAGACTACTCTGCCACAGCTAGCTCAGCCCCAGGGAAAGGTGAGTATAGGGTGCCTGAAAACCCTGGGAGCTATCATATTATTTGCTTACAAACAGTAATTGTAAAGATTTTAGTGCCAACTGCTGTAGCCATTTTCTTAGCATTTGTACACTTATAGGAATATGACTAGTAAATTATCTCAAACAAATAAGTAGGGATCCTGGTTTTCTTTGATTAAAAAGTCGCATATTCTCTGATTTAAAAACCCCAAAATCCATTATTAAAATGAAAGACCCCTCACTCCCCCACACCCCAGCCCTGCTCATGCTGTCACTGCCCCCCCCCCCACAGCCCTGTTGGAGGAGGCCCCCAGCTGCCAGGGCTATGGGGCCAGGACCCCAGGTCCACAGCTCCATGCCCCCAACAGAAGACAGTGGCTGCTGCAGCAGCAGAAGAAGCACAGAGCTGGCTGCCCCACTGCTACTGCGGGCTTGGGTGGGAACAGAAGGAACCTGTGCCCCCCAGATCTGGTCAGGGGTTGGGGGCAGGGCAGGTGTGAGCTCTGTGCAGCTTCCCTGAAGGGCCAGTAGCGTGCTGCTCTGGGTCCACACGCTGCTAGCTGGGCAGGCATTTCTGTGGGAAGCTGGCTGAGGGAGCCGGGAAGGTGTTGGGGAAAGCCCCACGTGGAGTGTCCGTTCAGCCAGTGGCACATGGACCCAGAGCAGTGCACTGTCACCAGACCGGGCTTGTCCGGGGATAGAGGGTGGAGCCAGCTCCTGGTAGCAGCATGCAGTCCCAGAGGGCTGGGTGGACCTGGGCCCTCCCAGACTTGTGTGGGGAATGGGACCAAGGTGGGTTCATGCTGTGGGCTAGTGTTCCTGTCCCTGCTGCCCTCCCCCGTGGTCTCCGCAGTGCAGCGTGTGCAACCTGGAGCAGCAGAGCATAGTGGGGATGCATACGAAAGTTGTCTGCCATTCCGAGCTCCACACAGCCCTGGCCATACTTCCCCTATGTGCATTGGGGCGGCGTAGTCAGCAGTGCAGGGTTGTTCCCCTCACTGCTGTCCCTGCCTGCAGGGGAAGTGTGACCAGGGTAGTGGAGCCATGGGCTGTGCCGGGGCTGGGCTCCAAGTGGCAGCAGCTGCGCTAAGAAGGGGCGCTACAGGGTGGGCTACAGCCAACTCAGAATTTGAACTGCCTCTGTAGCCCCCCTCGCACTGATGCTGCTGCCTGCCCCAACCCAGCCCTCCCGGCAGGAGGAGGCCAGCACAGGCCCTGGCTCCAAGCCTTCAGTGGGCAGCCCACCCTCACCCCGTGCACAAATCCAGGGGACAGATGCCCCCCCATGCCTCCTCCATGGGAGCCACCCTCCAGACCCCCTGGACAAGCTGCCCATGGCTCCATTCTGTACCCTACACCTACCCCTGCTCCAGCCCCACTCCCTTCCTCACTGTGAGGTCCTTAATCTTCTCCCCCCATCCTTTCCCTCCCCCATACCCCTTTTCCCCCCACAGACTTTGTGGCTGGACACTGCTCTTGAAGCTGCTGCGCTGCAAATCACCTATCGGATCAGTATCAGCTGTTATGGCTGGTCGATAATTGGCTATCAGTATTAGCCAAAAATTCTTTATCGGTGCACCCCTACTAAAAAGTAAATGTACTGTATTTTCTCACATACCACACATATCATATGAGACACAAGCCTTGTTTGGGAAAGGCAGAATGAAGTAAAAAGGATGTTTTCAAGAGTGTGACAGCAAACTGACCACATAGAACAGGGTCACAGTCTGCTTCTCAGTGTCACATCCCCACCTATGGCTGCTCAGCCAAAACTAGAATTTTAACTCTCTCACAACCACTACTGATTGGACTGCAAAAGGGTTAAAACTCTAGCTCTGATGCTGAAGAGTAGACTGTGCTCCTGCTGCATGCTGGTGGGAGGGGAGGAGAGAACAGCCCTTAGCAGCCATTTCAAAATGTCTCCATGCTTCTGCTCTGCTGCAGTAATCAGCTTCCCTGCTTAAGACGCCCCAGTTTTGGAGGGCTAATTTTTGGAGAAAAGGTGCATGTGGTATGCAGGTAAATACAGTACTAAGTTCAGTAACATTCAAACATAAACGTGAAGACTTTTTTTTGTCTTCCATATCCTCAGTAACTTCCACATAAAAAAAAATTGAAAACAAATCCAAAAGTGTTTTTAAACTTAGTTTTTTCTAGTTTTACACTTTCATAGTAGTATTGTATTAATTCAAATCAAAGGCAAAGTTGTTTTTCCCCATTTAACATGGGAGAGAAAATCCTCTTTTCTTGAATTAGAATATAAATCAGTGTGGGGACAGACAGCTGCTACACTTCCAGTCCTGACCCAGGTTTAAGACCCTCCCGGGGGCCTCCAGACACTTCTCCTCCCCTACCCCACCACATATCCTTTCTCCAGCCCTGGGCTGGAGCAGGGCCAGAGCCTACCTGAGCAGGAGCAAGGATAATTGGGGGTGGGGGGGGGGAAGCGAGGGCAAGGGGCAGGGGTCAAGCTGCTTAACTGCTGCCAGCCCCCCTACGCCTCTTTGACCACTTGCCCCCTCACTGCCAGCCCACTGCAACCACTTTTTCCATTGCAGTGGTTGGGAGAAGACACATTTGAGACAACTCTTCAATAATTAGATTCTATACATAAAAAAAATTAAGCAGTTTATATATTTTCCATGTATAGGATCTAATTAATGGAGGGTTATCTTGGATTTGGGTAAATATGATAATTGTAATGACTCTTTGATTGGTTTGTTTGTAGTTTTATTGCTGTTACGGAAGCTGTGCAGATTTTCAGTGTTTATATTTGCTTTACAATTTTAAATGTTGAATTGAGTGTGTAAAATTACTTGTAATCAACTGGACATTACTCTGAATATTCACTATAGATTCAGGTAATGTATGTACAATCTCCAAGACCCATTTTTTTGTTTTAATAGCGTTTCTTAACCACATTACTAATAGAACTTTCTGTCTGAAATTCAGAGTGAAAAGGTGTTACTGTCAGGTATCCAGGTTGTAGCCATAGTGGTCTAGAGGAAAAGGCAATCAGGACTCATAGTAGAGATGATATTTTTTATTAGACCAGCAAGATTTTTGCAAAAAAAGATCTTTAATTGAATAAATTAAATAATTTTTTTTTGCAAAAATCTTGTTGGTCTAATAAAAGATATCATCTCTACTACGAGCCCTGAAGGTGTTACTGTGTTTTTTTTTCTCTTTAGTCTGAATCAGTAGTGTTAAATTCATGTGATTGTCTAGGCCAGATTTGGACTAGGGGGACTCTTGGTTAACTGGGTCTGGACTGTGGGACTCCACCCTTAGCTGCCAAAGCTTGTGTGTCAGCTGATGTGCCAGCTACTGTGTTGGCTAAGCACCAGTGGCATTAACTCCTTCATTGCTAGTGCTGACACAGAAGTCTCTTTGTTGCTGGCAGCTGCAGCAAGAAACCCACAGGCAAAATGCCCTAGCTCTGTGGGCCAGATATTTTACACCCCTGCTCGAAGTCTGTTGTATGTGTTAAACTTTTGTGTTGAAGATCTGTAATGTACATATTGGCTTTTCTTGAAAAGAGAGCCAAGATCTTTTGTTGTCCGGAATTTCAAATGTGTTCTAGCTGTACCTAGCAATGACAATTGTACAATGTTCAAAAACCTCTTATCATTCCATGGTTTTGGGGGGCAAAACAGTGTTGGTTGATGGGAGTTACATGGGAACGTGGTTTAAGTGTTATGTAATTTTCTCATTATATTAAAAAAATACTGACAGCTTTGGCATATTTAAAAATACAAAAGTTTTGTGTCATCTGTTAGATGTTTATTTGACAGACAATCAGATAAATGCTGATATTTATTACGTAGTTCTATCAAGAAATTTCTTGACAATATAATTTATAACAAAATGATTCTTTAAAAAATAAATAAATAAAAGGGTCGTTTGCGCCCTTCCTTTACACCGAGGAACTTTTGTTTCTGAAAAAGGTTATGATATAGAATTCTTATATTTAGTTTAATTATTTGACGTTCTGTCATTTTTGTTATAAAGAACTTAAATGGCCACTGTTATTGTTAAAAAAAAATATTTTGTTAACTGTATATATAGAAGCTACTTATTTCAGTAACATAATTTTTGTTTAAAATTTCAAAACTCCAGTGGTTCTTGGAACAGTGTTTCTTTACCTGGTAGAACATTGTTCCTTAGATTGCAAGAGCCAGGATTTTTCGCAAATACTGAAAAAGTTAATTCATACATATGGCCTACTATACACGAGGAAAGGTTTGCTGGTAGAACTGTACTAACAAACTTTCCTAATGTAGATACAGCTTCTACCAACAAATATGTGCTTTTGCTTGTCTAGCTGATTGTCATAAGACCAGCAAAAGTACTTTTTTGTTGATATGGGAATGGGGGATGTATGCATGTGAGAGAGAGAGAAAAAATGAGAGAAGGCTTTTTTTTAGCTGAAAATGTCATAAAACTCAGACCCCTAACTGTGACATGATTATACCTACAAAAAGTTTTCTCACAAAGAGTATGCTGTATTATTTCAGCACAGGATAGATGAAAAACAAAAGATTTTAAAATATATATTAAATACTATTAAAAATCAATTTTGAAATTGTAGCAATTTAAATATGTTATATCAGTGAGCTCTCTTCTGTTTTTAATTAAAGAATGTCACATTTTCAAATGTATACAAACCATTGGAACTCTAACTTTTGAGCTTCGGTTCAAGCTTTAGAAATACCAGAATTACATATTAAGAACATATATTATTTTCAGTATTTGCAATTGAAAAATACTATATTTTCAAGCCTTATTTACTTTTAACTAACACCTTCAAAAATATTTTCATTTCCAGTTCAAAAATCGATTGAGTTGAAAAAGCAGTAAAGCTTATTTTGTCTTCCAGTCTATGAATAAAAATAAGAAAGAGAGTAGCATCTACTCATTTTAAAAACCTGAGTCTTGCAGTCAGGTTCTTAAGGGCTTAGTGAAATTTTCAAAAGTCCTTAAAAGCAAGTTAAGTGCTTAATTCATTTTAGATGGTTTTGAAAGTCTAATATTTAATTTTTTTTTAAATTAAATGCTCTTTTGCTACGTTTTACTTGAATTCCAGCTCCATCTAAATGTGTCTTGACTCGCACTGAAGACAAAGAAATCTAGTAAGAAAGATATATGTTATCCATTACTTCTTAACAAGATACAAATATAAAAATCAATCAGAATAAATATAAAACTCTAATTGTTTAAATGTATTGACACAGTATATCTTCTTGGTTAGCAAAAAATAGTATTGAAATCAAGGTAGAAAGGATGTACTTTTTCTCAAGTTAACGTGTTTTTTTGTGATACCAGTCAGTGAGAATAGTTCTTTTCCTAAAGTTTCAAAGTAAATGCAACACTAGATTAAAATCAGTTATTTAAATAAAGGTTTCTTAATGAAATCCTTTGAATGAAAGAGGGATGAGTTCCTGTGACATAATTTTCACCATGGGGGAAGTTTAGGACAGGCAGTTACTGCAGAGCAACTGGTACATAGTGAATCCCAGTGGTTACCAATTTCTCTGCTTACATCCTTACATAAACTAGAAGGCAAAATCAAAGAGATATAACGTGTATAAAATATTAACAAGAAACACCTGATGTTTCGGTCTGCTCAGCTCCATCAGGAGTGGTCCTCAGGCTCCTCAAGATTGTTCTTGCTTCACACAGGCCTGCTTTTCCTTTTCATATAATTTTGGGCAGTACTCCGAGAAGTACACTTATTTGTTCTGGACTTCTTATTTGCCAGCCTCTTCCTATTTTGATTCATTTTTCTCAACTGTACCAGATGGATTATCTGGTTTACCACAGAGGGCCATAGGAAAATCTATGCTTGCTACCATTTCACCTAAAAGTCACAAAAATGCTTCATTTTTGTTAACCTGACCTCCTTTAATTGGAGAACTTTCATCCATGATTACCTTTCATATAGGTGGGAACGTAGAACAGTATCCCGTCTGAATCCATGCTTGTTAGAAGTGACTCTTGTTTGACTCATGGGCAAGACAGTGTTATGTGTAGGTTATTAAAGGTTGCAACATGCATAAGGTAGAATTTATCACAAACCTTTAAATTTGTTCTTAATTTGTTGATGTTCATTACCATGACTCGTTTTTTTTATATACCCTTTTATATGTTTTGGTATTATTTCATGATCAAATATGGTTTGCAAATATGCAAGTATAAGGTTCGCAAATATGTATGCATTACTGTTTCTACAATTCAAATTTGACAAGTGAGAAGAGAAATGAAATTGGTACATATTAGTGTGCCTCTTAAAATAAATAAATGCTTATTACTGATTTTTTTTTTTTTTTTAAAGAGTAACTCAAAAAAAATCTATTCATTGTTAAGGAAAACTTGATAGCCTAATGGAAACCCTTACTTGTTGTCTGAATTCTTATGGATTCATGTTTGGTTTTGCCTACTTCAGTGATCGCTGTGGAGAAGACCCAAACCAGAAAGTAATCCATGGGGTTATTAACTCCTTTGTTCATGTTGAACAGTATAAGAAAAAATTCCCCCTAAAGGTAAAGATTTGTTGCTGCTTTGCATTTCTAACTGTAAACATTAATATTGAACAATATTAATAGTTTAATACCTTGTTTTATTTGTCCTTGATAAAACAAAATGTCCTTTATCCTTTTAGTTTTATCAGGAAATTTTTGAGTGTCCTTTTCTGAATGAAACAGGGGAGTATTATAAACAAGAGGCTTCAAATTTATTGCAGGAGTCCAACTGTTCACAGTACATGGAAAAGGTAAGAGGTCCACCTTTAAATATACACCATAGGGGAAAATTAAATTTATGTAAAGGCAGAGTACAGAACAAGTTTATTACTTTTTTTCTTTATGCAATAGACCGTCTTGAAAATGATGATTATTTCAGAAAGAGAATACATATTTTTTTTGCTATCTTTCTTTTTTGTGGTAAAATTATGGATGTTGAAAATAGCTTTGCAGATGTTTACAGGAGAGCTGCTCCCAAGATTAAGGGGGGGAAAAAGCATGAAGGTGTTTGAAAACATAGCAGGTGGGCAATGGAGGCTAGTGTCTTCCAAAAAAAAAAATCTTTATGCTCTTTTTTTTTCCATGCTTGTACACTGACATTGACTATCAAGACATCAACTCCAGTGAGAGATGATAGGTAAGGTTGGATATAGGCTTTGATAAATTCAAACTTTACCTGCTCAGATCCCTTCAAAATCCTGCTGCAAATGTCCTTACTCGTGGCCTCAATTACATCACGCCCCTATCTGCATCCCCACTACATCAAGCATAAGCTATTTGTCTTCTCTTTTCATGCAGATTGGTAATGGTCTTCCTGTGACCTATTCTCACCCTATTGATCATCACCCACTTACTGTCAAGATATCTTAGCCCATTTCTGATGCCAGCTTTATTGCCTGCTTGTTAAATTTTCAAGCAAGTACTTTTTTCCCCCTATAGAATTTGTACAGTTGGGAGGAGCTCCTGTAAATATCTGCAAAGCTATCTCATCACCACCCTTCCATCAACTTGATAACTGTAAGGCTGCTGGTTCATAATGACTTCTCCCTATTAAGATAACCAAGGCCTGACAAGGTTTTGTGGTAATCCCCTGCTTATTTCCCCTGTTTATTTTCTTTTATTCCACCTGTTAAAGTAATGAAACCATGAGATGACTGGAGCTTGGATGGGAGTTTTAGCTGTGTGAGTGGGTAGAAAAGGTGCTTAGTTTTGAAGAAGTCATTAGATTTTTAAATCATAAATTTTATGAAGCAGTGCAGCATCTTGATTGATGCATGACTTAGTCTCCTAGTCAAATAGTAATTTTGGTATAGCTTGGATGTGAGCACCTAGAGAAGTCCAAGTCGAAGAGAATGCCCAAGTTAAAACTTTGGCAGACAGGAGTGATATGTTCTCCTTTTTTGTCCTAAACTGCCCTGCAGTATTTCATCTGTTCTGTAATTTGAAAACTTGCCCATAGGTTTTAGGCAGATTAAAAGATGAAGAAATGCGATGTCGGAAATACTTACATCCCAGCTCATATGGCAAAGTGATACATGAATGCCAACAGCGAATGGTGGCAGATCACTTGCAGTTTCTACATGCAGAATGTCATAATATCATCAGACAAGAGAAAAGAAGTGGTAAGTCTCACTGAATGTGAAAAACACAACAGAAGTATCCTTTTCAAATATTAAATGATCTGTTGGTATTTGTTTTGCACAGTAAATGTTAGTTTCATTATCTCATTGAGAAATTTCTTATGCAGTTAGTGTTTTCAGCCAATATGTTAATAGAATATATGTAAAAAGCAAAGGGTATTCCATAGATGAGAAGTACCTTCTCTGATGTAAAGCAGGGATGTCAGACTCATGCAGCCCTCGTCTACGGGGTTAGACTGGGACTGACCCCACAGTGCATTCAGGGCCAGCAGAGGGCATGCGCTGCTCATGGTGCACAGGCTGAACCCGACACTGCAGTCAGCACAGGAGATCAGTCTGGGGTGCTGCATGCAGCCTGTGCCATGAACCCATTGTGTCGCATGTAGCGCTGGATCCAGCACGCGCCACATGCTGGCCCCTGTATGAACAGCAAACCCCGGGACCTTGTGCACTGCATGTAGCACAGGGCTGGATGGGCCAGCATGGGGTGTGTACAGCACCTCACTGGACTGGCCCTGTGATTTGGCTCCAGCATGACCTGATCCCAACTGGCCCTGGAGCCAGTGTGCAGAGCCAGGCGATGGAGTGCAACATGCAGCACGTGCCCAGGACCCTTTCCTTCCGTGTGCTATACATAGGGCACATGGCACTGGGTCTAGCCTGCAGGTCACATGCAGCACATGGAGCCAGGGCCAGTGTGTGGGGTCAGTACAGCAACCCATAGGCCAGTTCACAGGGCTCCATGGGCCGGATTTAGCCTATGAGCTTTATGTTCAACACCCCTGATATAAGGCTTCCATGCTTTCTTTCATCCAGTACGTTTTAGCTCAAAACCTAGCTTTTTGTGTGTTCAACATTTTAGACTGCTTTTTTGGCCAATATTCTCCTAACATTTGCCCCCCTTTCTCTTTGCTTAAAGGCTCTTAATATTAATTATCTATATAAATTGACCATGTAGTACTGATCATATAACTATATGATTATATTATATTTATTTTTCCCTTTTCAGGAGCCACTGTAATTGACCTGTTTTGTTTTCCTACCTCTCCACATTAGCAAGCAGCTTTTGACTAGTCAGTATTGTAAAGTGTTTTGGTTCCCTCCTGCAGAGTCTTGCTGTTATACTATACCTTAAATTTTGTGTCTCTCCACAAAATTATTAGCAGCCCACAACTCTTTGCCATGATCCTGTTCTGTGGCAGGACACTCACTTGCTACCCTTTCTCCTGGAAAGATATTTGTTGCTCTCATAGGGGGAGATAAATATTTATTATCTTAAATCTGTCCTCATGATAAAATATGCAAGATACTTTAAGAGATGGAACCATATGCGAATGCCCAGAGTTTTTTGCTTCCTAAGAGTCATGAAGAATTTAAATCTTTTCTATAAAGACAGTGTTTCCTGTGCTTAGAGAAAAACTGCTTTGGGATAAATATCCTGTTTACTGTCCGTTGTTCCAAATAAGTAGAGAAGATCTCCCCTCCCCCCCCCCCCCCAATAACCAAGCCAGTTTAGTCACATGACATAAAAACAGCATTGTCAAACTTCCTTTGCTTATTTCTCAGAAATTATCTTATCTCTAGATATCTTTAAGATATGTTTCCACACATACCTGTTATTACTTGTCACCACCAAAATTCAGATTTACCATAAAGACTTTAACATTTTCAGTGTTTTTCAGTGTTTAACATATTGCCCTTTTAAGTTTGTAATGACCCAAAAACCTTTTGAAGCTGATGGTGGTCACTGATGCTGCCCTAAGAGAGAGCCTAGTTAGAGAGAGGTATTCAGATGAATGGTGATAACAAGCTCCTCAAGTTTGGCATAATAAGTTTTAAGACACAACCTGTAACTGCCTGAATCCTTAGGTTTTTTATCAGTGCCCAGAAAGTGTTTGTTTTGCTTATTCCATACTCTTCGTGACATAATAAATAATTTCCACCCTGCTCAGATAGAATGCTGAAAATGAAAGGACACATCACTAAAGCAAATGCTGGCTCAGGTAGGATGTATGGGTATCATTTTTTAGAAGTAGGTCCATGTACTTGACCACATTAAAAAAAAGTGCAGTTTCTGAAAAATAATGTGCAAGTGGTCCATACCATTCATAGTACTGTAGTTCTCATTATGGAGATAGAAGACCTCAAAGTGGTCTAAAATGGATATGCTTGAGAGTCACTAAAATTTAAAGATTGGAAGCTTACTTAGTATCCCATTTAGCTGCCAGGGCATAGACCATAAATTCCTCCTGTGCCCATTAACTTTGTGAAATAAAAGCTTCCTGGAGAGTGCTAATAATGAGATAAACCTTCTCAGCTCTGCAAATGTTAATCAGGTTAGATAAAACATTGGCACCAGATGTAATCCATAAACAGAGTGATCCAGGACAACAACCAAGGGCAAGGGCAATATAGATTTGCTTTAGCTAAAGAATCTCCTCAGAAAATCTTTCTGAATTTGTCACTCTTCAAGAGAGAGGCCTTTTATGGTATGAATCCAGATACAAAATGTGCATAGCTGAACTCACTGGAACAGTCACTTATGCTGCATATCTATTTTGTTTCCTATGATCTTAATTTCCTTGGTAAAGTGCCCGAAAGAGAAGGCTCACATCATTCTTCCCAAATGTCTGGTGTGGTGGAAGGCTGGTCTCAGAGTGGGCACCAGCGGCGCTGGGAGGATGCTGCATCCACCCCAAATTTTGCCACCCCTCCACTTCCAGTGCTGCTGTTGCCCACTCGGCGCTGCTCCGGCTCAATGCCCTGCCTCCACCCATGTGCCAGGAAGAGCTGGGCTGGTTGTGGCGGCGCTGGGAGCGGAACAGCGGCAAAATTTGGAGTGGATGTAGCATCGTTCCAGTGCTGCTGGCACCTGCTCCAAGTCCAGCCCTCGCCGAGAAGAGCCCCATGCAACCCAGGCTGCAGCCCGCCCTGCCCTGTGCAGATCCGGTGGGCGCACACCCCCACCCTCCTGGGGTGCAAACAGTGGCAGAAGCCACCTCCCCCACGCCCCTGCCCCTACCCTTCCCTCACCGTGGGGAGGTATTGGTCTGCCCCTCCATGCCCCTTCCCTCCCCCCTCCCCTTCTACCACACCGGACTGACCAGCTGGAGGGCAGCTCTCCATGCTGCTGGCTCTGCTCCTGGCTGCTTGAGTGCTGTGGTGCAGCTGCATGCAGTACGAGCATTTATTGGCCAAATTATCAGGCCCGATGTCTGATACAGCAAATTTTCTTTATATTGGTGCTGATCTGACTGGTGTATCGGTGCACCGCTACTTCCTACCCTGTGGGCTTGGTCCTGGACCCAATGATTTTACGAGGTCCTTTCCAGCCCTAATGTCTATGAAATCTATGAGAATTCTGCTTAATCTCTAATCTAAACATCCTTGCTGCAACTTGGGACCATTATTGTTTATTCTTTCATCTGCCATCACTGAGAACAGTCTAGCTCCATCTTTGGAACCACCCTTCAGGTAGTTGCAGGCTGCTATTAAATCCCCTCTCAGACCATATCCAGATGAGTGCAGCTGCTCATTGTGTGGTGCTGCAGACATCTCTGTGGCATCACATACCGCACATTCAGGTGTTCTCCACACTGCAGTGTAACAGCTTGTGGGGGTTGACCCCAGGAGATCTCAGAGTCAAAAAAACCTGGGCAAATAGAAAAGTGGAGTGGCACATGTGGGGGCAGCACACCCAAAACTAGAGACTGGCTGGCCAGAGCCACACTTCAGCTGCTGGCCAGACTCAGTGACAGGATCGCTGCTACTACAGTCCCAGGAGGTTCCCAGGAACCCAGGTAAGGCTGCTGGAGCCAGCCCAGTGCTGGCCCCAGCCTCTCCTACCCCATCCGGAGTAACCTGCCACGCAGCAGAGGGTGCATGGCACAGGCGTTCGCTGAGGACAAGCAGCAGCGGTGCAAAGTGTGCCACTGCTTCTTGTCCCTGGGGAAACAAACATCCACACTTGTGTGGCCACAGTCTCAGCTTTTTTCTTCTCCAGACTAAATAAGACCAGTTCCCTCAGTCTCTCCCTATTAGTCATGTACCTCGATCTCTTAACCATTTTTATTGCTCTCTGCTGGACTCTTTCCAATCTGTCCACATCCTTGCTGTAATGGGGGCCCAAAACTGGACACAGTACTCCAGATGTCTAGATGTCTAGGTGTGGTCTTACCAGTGCTGAATAGAGGGGAATAATCACTTCTTGGAGGGGAATAATCCTTCAGTCTGCTGGCAATGCTCCTACTAATTCAGCACAGTATGCCATTAACCTCCTGTACAGCAAGGACACATTGTTGGCTTTATATTCAGCTTACTGTTCCCTGTAACCCACAAGTCCTCATCGACAGAGCTGCTGCTTAGCCAGTCAGTCCCCAGGCTATACTGGTGCATGGGATTGTTCTGTCTTAAGTGCAGGACTTTGCACTTGTCCTTATTGAACTTTGTGAGATTTTTACTTCAAATCTCTAATTTGTCAAGGTCTCTCTGAGTCTTAGCTCTAATCTCCAGACTATCTACTACTCCTCCTAGCTTGGTGTCATTTGCAAACTTGCAGAGGGAGCACTCCATGCCATCTTCCAGGTATTGAACAAAACTGGCCCCAGGACTGACCCCTGGGGCAGTCCACTTGACACCAGCTGCCAGCTACATACATTGCTTGACACATTGCTGCCAGCAATGGCTACATTGAGCCATTGAATGATTGCTAACCTTTGAGCCCAACAATCCAGCCAGTTTTCTGTCCACCTTATAGTCCATTCATCCAAGCTATACTTCCTTAGCTTGCGTGTGAGAATGTTGTGGTAGACCATACCGACAGCCTTGTTAAAGTCAAAGTATATCATGTCCACTGCTAGTTTGCCTTAACACTCTCAACCTTGCAGAAAGACCCTGACAAGAAACAGCACCTAAGACCATTTTTCAGTGCAGCCAAAAAATAGAAAAAAAATCCAATTGCTCTTTTAGTAGATTACTAATAAGGTTTAGCCTCCCTCCTAATAAACTCTATTTCTCCTATATTTCCCACTAACGAGATGCATAACTGGTGCAGCTAATCGCTGGCGCCTTGTAGAAGCAGAATGCAGTAGAGCACTTGAGGGAGAAATGTTCCCTATTCTAGAAGATCCTCTGACATGTAGTTGATGGTTGTTTATCCAAAGGCAGAGAGATCTCTTGTTTGCCTTTGTAAAAGACTGTTAGTTTAGACCAGTGATGCTCAACCTTTCGGCCCTACGTGCCAAATGAATGGCATGGAGCCAGCCTGAGGGCAAGATCCAGTGTGGGATCTGGCCATAAAGCAATACTGTGCTGGCCCAGGCCTGTATACTGGATCTGGCTGTAGAACGACCCAGCTTGCCAGCCCTGTCCCCCCATACTTAATCCAGCTACAGTGACCCTTCACACTGACGCAGCTCTCACACTGGATCTGGCTGTGAAGCAACCCTGCATGCTGATGCAGTTCGGCACATGGGGCAGTGTCATCCAGACCACAGGGCTTTGCATGGTCAGGAAATTTGGTGGGTTGGGAGTGGTGACAGCATTAATTGCTGTGGCTCTGTGGATTTGGTCTGTGGGCCAGAGGTTGAGTACCACTAATATGGACACTTGTCAAACTTTGGAAACTTAAGGATGGATTATGGAAACCAAAGACAGCCTCTCTGGGTCCTGGGTAGATGCTGATAGAAATCTATAAATAGGAGATGTCCTCTATCAACCTGATCCTGGATTTGAGTTGATTGCATTTCTCAAGCAATATTCTAGTAAAAAACAATCTGATATTAGTCTGTCTGAGCTTCAGATATATGAGTTTTTGTTTAGTTGTTTGTGTTCCCAAACACTACCTCATAATGACTCTATCCAAGATGACAGGGGGAAAATGCAGTATTCCTATTACAAACACTTAAAGTTCTACTTATTCAGGGATAGAACTCATTGTTTGATTTCCCATATCAACTTCTTCTAAGTTTTTTCTATTAGATAGTAGTTTCCTTTTACTGTCAGATGGTGAATCATTCCTACAAATTTTCTCATCTGAGAGAGAGTTCAAACTGGTTGACCAAATTGAAATCTGAAAACGGACGGCAAAATTCCTCCCTGTTCCAGAGTGGCTAACTGCTGCCTGCTGTCATATGGTGATCTAGGGAGATAGAAGAGAGGAAGTAGTTAGCATATTGATTATCTTTTTCATACTTGGCTGCCTCCATCAGTCTCCTTCCAAGTGAAACTTTTTCCATTAAGAGATATTGGGAAGACATGGTCACAACCCCATGAATTATCAGGTGAAAAGTGATGCTTGTCTGTCCTTTTACAGTTCCTTCCTGTTTTTATCATCTTTTGTTCAATGGCTGAATGGTTTACCATATTTTCTCACATATAACAGTTTTCTAAAAATCACCTTCTGGAAATTAGTGTGCCCGTGCTAAGTGAGGAAATATAGTAATAGCAGCTTCTGCATCACATGCCTTGCCAGGGGAAGGAGAAAGTAATGCTGCATGTGTTGCACAGGGGCAGCATAGTGAGCACATGGGGTTCCCTACCTGCTGGCTGTGAACAATACTTGTGTTATCCCTGCGTGCTTGCTCTGTTGCCCATATGCTGTTACTTCACCTTTCCTGTGGCAGAGGCTCGTGCTGCTGACTCAAACAGGAGCCACTGCCCTGGCATCTGGGGCTTGGCTCTGCTGCATTTCTGAAGTGGAGCCAAGCCCCAGGTGC
>NW_005842976.1:247106-251392 GCF_000455745.1 Alligator sinensis | reverse complement strand
ACAGCAAAGTGAGCCCTGATTCAGCAGGTGCTGTTGGCTTGGATCAAACCCTCAGCTGACCTGGCAGGCATTACTGTCTTGTCACCCAGCTCAGCTTGAGAAGAGAAGAGGAGTTGGGTAGCTTGGCTCAGCCAGCGGGACCTCTGGTGTCTTTGGCGGTTAACAGCAGTTGCAGTGTTTTCCTCCACACCTTCCCACCCCCCTCCCACTTTGTAGATGTCTGTGTTTTCCCTAGGAAATTTGATACTTGTATTTTCAAGGAAAGAACCTCTTTTTCTTCATTCTGCCTTTCAAAAACAGTGTGTGTCTTATTTGGGTTGTGTTGTATGCAAGAAAATACAGTATGCTGCAGCATTTTCAAGGCAGGGGCAGTCTTATTTTAATCTCTGATTAGTTCTGAAAAGTCATGTTTTTATGTAAATGTTCATAAAGTAGAATTGTGGTGTTTTTTTAAATACATCTTGTAAATATATATGTAATCTTTATTGTAGACATGGCAAATATGTACACCCTTCTTCGAGCTGTGTCAAGTGGTTTACCTCATATGATTCAGGAACTACAAAACCATATCCATGATGAGGGCCTTAGAGCAACCAGCAATCTTTCTCAGGAAAATGTGAGTTATTTAAGTAGCTAAATTAACCTATCTGATCCTTTAATTAGGAATGAACTTTTTTTCTGTAGCCTGCTTTAATGCCTGTAAACCAGAAATTGTAATAGAGATATCAATTGTAATAGAGATAGCACTGTCATTATCTTGATTACAAAATGCTTTTTCATTAATCCCGTTTATATGAAAAAGATTTCAGTATGTTGTACACAAACTGTGGCTTCTGACAAGCAGTCTTAGCTATACAGTGCTTTGGTTCATAGAAGCTAAACTTCTGGAATTTCTTCTGGTTGAACCAAATTGAGGTTTTTGTCTGACTTTGTAAAGTCAGCATGACAAAAAACGTTCCGTCAGTGAGTATATTAAAAGGTATGTTTTTGTTCAGTTTTGGTCTGGTCAGCAGCCAGTTCACTGTTTGGGGTATATTAGGAACCAAGAATATTACTTAGTTTAATGATACGTTATTTATTTGGAAACATGAGCATCCTGTGCTGGTTTCAGTGTAGCATTTTTTTATTAGTTGCTTCACAATTGTATGCTAGCATCAGAATTTCTGAGACTACTTTCTACTCAAGTGTTCTATTAAGGGTTTTTTTTTTCCTTAAACCTGATTTAATTTGTTCAGGTTTCATTGAATTGCTTACATTATAATTCCACTTACGGAATGCGCCTTTGGCACTTCTGTTCTATTAAAGCAGGACTTGCACCTGTATTTCTCTATGCTAGTGATGCTCAACCTTTTTGTGTTGAGGGCTAGATGGGCAGTGCCCAGTCCCTCTGTGGGCCAGATCCAGCTGCTGGACCCAGTCTGGTACCCAGTTCCTTCCTGTTTTTTATCATCATTTGAGGAAAATATGGTAAATATGGTTTACCGTATTTTCTCACATATAACAATTTTCCAGACATCAACTTCTGGAAATTGGAGTGCCCATGTTAAGTGAGGAAATATAGTAATAACAGCTTCTGCACCATGTGCCTTGCCAGGGGAAAGAGGAAGTAATGCTGCATGTGTTGCACAGGGGCAGCATAGTGAGCACATGGGGTTCCCTACCTGCTGGCTGTGTAACTCCTGAATAAGTAGAACTTTTAAGTGTTTAAGTTGTACGTGGTGGGTCCCTATCCAGCCACACAAAGTGGGGCAGCCTGGCCCTGTTTCAGCCGCATGGGGACAAGGGATCTAGCCTAGCCCTGTAGGAGGGCGGGGGTGTTGCCCAGCCCTGCGAGGGTAGAAGAAGGTAGGGCCACACAGGGGAATGTGGCACGGCCTGGCTGCATGGGGAGAAGAGGGAGTAGCCCAACCCAATCCAGCTGTGCCAGGAAAGGTGGCTTGGACTGGTCCTAATTTGGCCATGTGGGGGTGAGGGTTGTGACCTGGCTTTGATCTGCCGTACTGAGTTTGGGATTTTGGCAGCAGGGATGGGTGGTGACAGTATTAACTGCCACTTCTCTCCTGCTGCCAAATTTCCCAACTTTTGGGGAGCCCTGTGGGCCAGATGCTAAGGCTCTGCAGGCTACGTTTGGCCTGGGGGCTGTTCTATACACACATTTGGACCCAGGGGCCCATTTGGCCCTACTCTGTACATACATTTGTACTACACTTTTCTCAACTTGACATCTTGATCTGATGGAGGACAGTTCCTGCAGTCCTTTAATTAGAACTCCTGGTCCATATTTCTCAGATCTTGTCATTACAGGGAATTATTACTCTGTAAAGGGGTCTAGGTTGTAGCCTTGTTGATCTGAAGGACATAGGCAGACAAGGTTCTTTGGATAAATCTGATATCTTTTCTTAGACCAACTCAAATAGTTGGAAAAATTCTTCTTTCAAGCTTTGCAAAGATTTTTTCCAACTATTTTGAATTGGTCTAATAACAGATTTCAGATTTACCCAAAGAACCTTGTTTACTCTGTAAAAGCATACTGTGGCTTACTGTACAGTAATTTCCTCATGTATATAAAATCAAAAGATTCATGCAGGTGTTTTGCACTCCCACAAGAGTCAATACGCAGATACAAACTTCAAGAAGACATAAAAGTTGCTTCCTTTAGTAACTGTTGTACCTCATGAATTTTGCATTTGACATCACGTTAAACTTTTCTGAAAGTACTGTATAGGAATTTGAGAGTATAGAGGAAACATTTGGATAGTTGAGAACCTCGTAGGTACTTAAACTTAATTTTGGAAATGTGTTGAATGGGGAGGGGAGCTTAAGAACATCTCATTTCCAAAACATGCTCAAAAAGCAGCAGTTTTACAGGGTGCATATCTTTAGATTGAAATAGCACTCTTAAGACCTAGTTATTAGTAGTTTTTTTAAATAGTGGAGAAACTTGTAAAAATGTGTATACATATAAACATTTCTATATAAATATTGCATTTTCAGTTGTATGCTTTCTGTATTTTATACCTTCTAGATGCCAACTCAGTTTGTGGAGTCAGTTTTGGAAGTACACAGTAAATTTGTTCAGCTCATCAACACTGTTCTGAATGGTGATCAACATTTTATGAGTGCCCTTGATAAGGTAACATTGCATAGTGAAACAAAAACAATACACTCCAAAATGTATCATCCTTTTTTTCATCTGAGTGTAATAGAGTTTGTTTAGTAATAAAATACCACACTTAAACCTCAGATCGATGGAGTTCTAGTTGCATTAAAACAAAACAAAAAAATCCAGAAATTTAAGTACTCACAAAAAGGTATGTATGAAGGAAAACATTATTTTAACCAGCCTTTAGTGGGTTGGGGATTACTCAGCTCAGTCCCTTATTTTCCTGGGCACTCTTACCTCACAGGAAACACCACAAACATAAATCTTCAAATCAGTGAACAAACATAAGCCAGGGATAACTTGCAATCCTGGGCCTTCTTCCAGACCCTGATAAGGTGACTCTGGCTCTTTGCTGCTCTCTCAGCACCACAGCCTTCCTTCTCTCCCTCTGGACTGAGTTCCCTCGTGTGATACTTCTGCTTCCAGCTTCACAGCCCTTGATTCTTTTCCCAGACCCAGAGAAAATGCCCTGGCCCAGTTTTGCAGCCACTGGCCTGACAACTCTCCCTCCCTGTCCCTATTCTTGTACCTCTCCCTCTGGGAGCTTTTTAACTCCATCCAGTTATCATGGTCAGCTAGCCCAGTCCCTTGAGGCAGGCTTGCAATTACTCTGTGTCTGTTTTCAGCTGTGTAGCCCCCGAGGCATGCAGCCTGCTACACAGCCATTATTGTTAAAACTCAGACTGTAAAAGGGACTTTCTCCTCATCAAATACGTTTTTGCAGATTTTAAAATGAAAATGGGCCACACATCTTTAACTCATGTTAATAAGACATAACTAAAAATAATGCATTCTCTAGACATACAAAAATCTAGAACTCTTCGTTCCAAAATTATACCTTTTATTAGACCAACTGGAAAATCACAACTCCATCTACTAAGCAACTTCTAAGTAAGATCATAGTTACTTTTATTCTTGGTAATAATGAATTAAACTCTGATCACGGAAGTTGTCATGTACATTGTGAACTTACATTAATTTCGTTAGCTGGAGGTTATTTTATTATTTAGATTTTTCCTGAAAGTGTCTCCTATTTTCAGTTGATCATCGTGGTGATGGCCCTGTTGTGCTTACTTAACCTTTACAGTAGAGAACTGTTTTTCGAATCAAATAAGCATCTTTT
>NW_005842976.1:245717-247096 GCF_000455745.1 Alligator sinensis | reverse complement strand
TTTATTAAATTGTTTTGTAGCCGATATGGTTATAGTCCATATATCACCATTGGCACTCTGTAATTTTCAGATGTTAATATAATTCAGGGGTGAGCAGTTATTTCAGCTGGAGGGCTACTTAATGAGTTTTGGTGAGCTTAATGAGTTTTGAGGGCTGCGTGCAGAGCCATCCCTAGGGGGGTGGGAATTGGGGTGACTGCCCCAGGCTCCACGCTTTGGGGGGCCCCATGGAGCCGGGCGGAGCGGTGGCTCCGTGTCCAGCCGCTTGCTGCTGCCCCCCCCTGCCCGCCCCGCCACCCCCCCCCTCCCCCCCCTGCCACCGCCAATGGCAAAAAGAGATTCTTCGGGTCCGGGACAGGTGGGATTGGAGTGGGGGGTGGGGCCCCACATAGGCTGATTTTCCCTGGACCACGCACCTTGTTCGGGTTGCTTCTGGCTGCATGAATAGACCTGCCCCTTGACAGGTGTCCTGCCCTGGTTACCATCTTGGGACTGGAAGTCCCATCCCCAAACCCCTGACCTTGCCACCAGAAGTACTCCTTTGAGCAAGGAGGTTGCCATCTTGGAACCAGAAAAAAACCCAAATTATATTCTAAAAAGCAAACATCTACTGCAATATGCATTAATTTGATTTTAAAATATATTTTTGTCCTGTTTTACATGTGTTTGCATAGTGTGCATAGAGGTGATTGTATAACAACTTAAAGTGAAGTCTTACTCTTGTATATTGTGGAGTGGTATGGATGGGTGGATACAGGGTTTGTGGGGGACTATGGAGGTGGGTGTGTTTGGGTATATGGGGTGTGGGGTTTGTGAGGGGCTGTGGGGGGTTTTGGGTATATGGGGTGTGGGGTTGGTGGGGGTGGATAAGGGGGTTGGGGGTGTGTGTGTGGGGTGGCAGAGCATGTAGGTGTGTGTGGATATGTGGGGTGGCGGTGGGTATGGGGTTTGTGGGGGCTGTGAATATGTTTGTGGGGAAGGTCTCTGGGGAGGGTTGTGGCATGTGTGGTGTGCCTGCCTACTGCTTCCTCCTGCTGGCCCGCCCACCCACCTGCCTGCCCCTCTGGCAGTGCACAGTTCCCAGCTGGCTCATGCTGCACCATGCACTATCCATACAGTGAGGAACTGCTTGATGCTGGAGCCAGCCCAGCCTGGCTGGCACTACACAGAGCCAGCCAGGAATCGCTGGGGCTGGGCTGGTTCCTACTGCACCCACAGGGAGAGTGGGGATCCAGCCCGGCTCCATGAAGCTCCTGCCAGCCCAGGCTCCATGCTCCTTGCTCCTGCTGCCCTGCCTTGGGCCCCAACTGTTGCAGGCCCTGTGCTTCCGCCCTGTGCTCCAGCCAAGCTGTCACTATGGTCCTGTTCACCAGCTGGCT
>NW_005842976.1:243232-245686 GCF_000455745.1 Alligator sinensis | reverse complement strand
CCCCAACCACACATGCCACCGCTGTTACCACTACTTACCCATCTTCCTGCTGCTGCCACCACTTCTCCCCTCCCTCCGCCTGCCTGCCTGCTGCTCTGGCAGCGTGAGTTTCCCAGCTGCATGGCTGAGACCGCAGAACACAGCAGGAGCCTGGCCCCCATGGACTGGGGCGATCACCAGCAGTCCTTCCCTCCTCCCTGTTCTTCTGTGGCTTTTCACACTTGGATGGAAGGAGGCAGGGAACAGCCCCACAGTCCCCAGGCCAGAAGCCTCTACTAGGCAGGGGCTTCTGGTTGGGAGCTGGAGGCAGGGCTGAGGGTGGGGCGAAGCCAGTTAGGCTTTGCTGCTGCTGCCCTGGAGTCCTGCCGCTGGGTCCTCCTAGGTCCCACTGCTTCTGACACCTCGTCAGCTTAGATAGGCAACCACAGATGAATAATAATTAATTTTATACATTTTTTAGGGGCCCTGCAGGCCAAATAGGATGGCCTGGAGGGCTGGATCCAGCCTCCAGGCTGTGTTTTGCCTACCTCTGTTCTAGAGGCTATCGTATAACTCCTGTCCCCCAGTGATGATGTGAATAAGCTGCATCTTTACTCAATACTGTCCCTGTAGAGCCTGTAGGAACAAAAATAAGTGTAATGTCCTAGAAGACTTAAATCAGCAGCAATATTATAAAACAGTCCAACTCTAAAGCTTGAACTCATTGTGTAGTGCCACTGTGGAATAGAACTTATGAATCTTACTATCGCTGTAACCCAAAGATTCTTGAATAAATGCATAGTTCCCAGGAAATTGTGTAATACTTTTGGTACTGCATGAGCCCAGGTTGTTTTGCAGTCATTTTGGAAGGAGACTTGCATAGTGTTTAGAATACTAATGTTGCCAGTTGCTGCCCTACTCATCATACATGTGCTGCCCTTGTGTTGCAGTTAATTCTTACTTTCTTTCCTCTCCTTTTCCTTTATTCAGGCTTTTTTCCAGATCGCACCTCTTCTTTCCAAAAACCTTTCTAAAATCTCCCTCTCTCATTCTGCACATAGTCATCCCTTGACTGAGCTACTGTATCAGTCTCCTGTCTAGTTTCCTGTAACATTCACCTCCTAAGAACTGAAATATTTTCTTTTACCACTATAAGAATGCTGCACCCTTTTATCGAGTCTTTTGCTCCTACAGTTCAAATGTATGTTCTTGACTTAAATCTCCACTGCTGTCAATTTATTTCATGTTACAGTCCAGTTTGTATTCATGCTACATGTTACAGTATCCACTCTTTTTTTTTTTTTTAATCTTAGTGTTCCCTTTGTCTTCTACACTTATCTTTATGCCTTTTTTCATGGTGTTTCCTAGTCTTAGGACATCCTTCTCCCTGTTCACCAAGTATTCTTTCTCTCTTCTGAGGTCCTGATCAAATCCAGGTTTTTTTAATTATTTCTCCCTTCTTTATTCTCAAGTTAAAAATATCAAAATTTAGGATTTCATTGTTCATTTCTCTTGCCCCTTTTGACTGTCTGTGTTCTAAATCTTTCTTTTTAGAAAGTCTTTGCCCTGAACAATTTGCAGTGTCTTTGTCCTTCTCTGTAAAGCATAAAGGCAAGAATTAAGTTCTTAAAATTTGTCTTTACTTTTGTATAGGCTCTGACATCTGTAGTAAATTATAGAGAACCCAAGTCAATCTGCAAAGCACCTGAGCTGGTAAGTAAAAAAAAAAAAAAGAAAAAAAAAAAAAAAAGTATTCTTGCATACTATGATTCTAATTTTAAAAAATCCTCTGACCAGGCATGCAGATGGTGACTACTATTTGACCATCATAAGAAAATAAAATTTCACTTACTGAATCAGCTTAAAGAGTATCTTTAAAAAAAAAATTCAGCCCATGTGCACAAGAAATGCCTGACCAAACAAGTTATCGGTTTTCCACATTCTGCAAAATTTGCATATTGTGGGGTACAATATACATGCTTCTGTACGTGTGGTTCATATTCTCTCCCGTCATTTCTGGTGTGATTTGTGACTTTATGTAAACACTGTGAATATTTATTCTATAGCTTGATCAGTAGGTTTTGGGTTTGTTCTCTTTTTTTTTACTTGAGCTGGCCAAGTACTGTGACAACCTGCTGAAGAAATCGGCAAAAGGAATGACAGAGAATGAAGTGGAAGACAAACTTACAAGCTTCATTACTGTTTTCAAATACATTGATGACAAAGACGTATTTCAAAAGGTAACTTCTGTTGTGTAACACTGAATGTAGCTAACTAATGTTACCATGCACATTTTACATTCACATACCTCTTAAAATTTCTCACAATTGAAGAAATCTTTTGCTTGTTTTTGTTTTATACAGTTCTATGCCAGAATGTTGGCAAAACGATTAATTCATGGTCTGTCTATGTCTATGGACTCTGAAGAAGCCATGATTAATAAACTAAAGGTAATATGAACTACTCTTCTAATAC
>NW_005842976.1:199845-243222 GCF_000455745.1 Alligator sinensis | reverse complement strand
CAAATGCACTTTACCAGAAGAAACAGCATGTTAGTTCAGTCTGGCTCTGCACCATTTGTATAGATTGGGTGCTTCAGTAGGCTTTTTTTGGTGTTTTTATAACTCTGATTCAATCTGCTGTTAGCTAAAAGCAACAAAAAAGCCCCTCTGAATTGCCCAATCTATACAGACGCTACAGATCCTGGTCAAACTAACACACTGCCTCTTCTGGGTATGGCGCTGGGTTTGGTGCAGGAGTATGCCAAGTTTAAAGTAAAGCATGGTTGGTTTGTTTTTTTTTTCATGTTTGCAAGCAGCCCAGCTGTCCAGGTATAAGAGTCATATTAAGAGGGGCCAGCAGAGGGTGCCAAAAATAATCTAGCAGCAGCCAGTATGACTTCATTTGTCCATTGGTATACTGAAACACAAAAAAATAATTACCACATAATATTGAGTTTTTTACAATAATTCTGTATTGTGGGTTGTTGTATCAAGTGTGCCCAAATATCCCAGATTTGCATCATAGTAGTACTGGTGATCCAAATCTAAAGCAATCCATGCAAAATCAGCTTTATATTTTAGTTTTGTAAATTAACTTTGGATGTGGACAAATTTTGGAAACATGCTATTAAGTTTCCTAATTTTACATATGAAAGGACTGTTGACTATACTATGGACACTAGAGAATGCTGGCAGCATAGAAATCTGTACATCGGTTCAATGTAATATATTTACCTTGGTGTTGAAGTAGAGAAGAGAGGTAGTTAGCTGTGTTAGTCTGAAATTAGGCACAAAGCAGGGTGGGGTGGCATATTACAGACTGGCTCAGAGGCATGAGCTCGTGCCTTTTCAAGTAGTATTATGTATGTGCTACTTAATGTATATGAAGAAATACCAGTTTTAATTATTATATTTATTACAATGTTTCTTTACAGCAAGCCTGTGGTTATGAGTTTACCAGCAAGCTCCATCGAATGTATACAGACATGAGTGTTAGCGCTGACCTCAACAATAAATTCAACAACTTTATTAAAAACCAGGACACCATTATAGATTTGGGAATTAGTTTTCAGATATATGTTCTACAGGTACTAATGTATGTTTATTGTTGTTCATTGATTGGAAGTTTATTGTATTTCTATAGTAAGCAAACATTTTTTCTAACTTCTAAATGTGATTTTTTTCAGATTGAATTGACAACTTAAATATATTGTCACCATTGAGCAATCATGTTTTATGTAAAAGTTTATCCTTTTGGTGGAGGGGGAGGGTTCAAAGTCTGCCCTACCTTGTTCTTTACAAGTAGAAAGTTGTTATGCTTTAATGACTGTTTTCTCACCTAGAGCTTAATGCCTCACAGGTATACTCATTTTAGTGAGTAATAGAATTTCTGACTCAACTTGGATGTCTTAAGACATGACTTGAATGCTAGGACAGAGTTTTAGAAAATGATTTGGCTTAGTGCATGTGCTCCTTTGAACTAATTTTAACTTCTTTTGGAATGCTAATGTTCTTTCTTCTCCCCCCAGGCTGGTGCATGGCCTCTAACTCAGGCTCCTTCATCTACATTTGCAATTCCTCAGGAACTGGAAAAAAGTGTACAGATGGTAGGTTAGTAGGAGGTTTATTATAAATTTGTGGTGAATTTAATAACATAGTATTTGAATCCCCCTCAAAAAGCTGACCACTCTTACGGTAAGAATACTGAGTTTTGTATGAAAGTCATGACTATCCAAATTTCTGGTATCTGATGCCTTGAATTATGCCCCAGATGAAAGTTTTATTTTACAACATTTCAGTTTTGCCTGTATAGACCAGGCGTGGGCAATTATTCGGGCTGGAGGGTTTTACTTAATGAGATTTGTTAAGCTGTTGAGGGCTGCATGTGTGCATACACATGCACGCGCATGAGCTCTACACACTCCCTGCACACAGCCAGGTTGGGCAGGAGCCATGCCAGCTTCACCACATGGCTTGAAGTAGTATGTGGGAATACAGTGTGGCAGCAGCCCAACCTGGCTGTGAGCGGGGAACTCAGGGCGGAGGAGGAGGGGGCAGGGAAAAGGGGGCTGGAAGCCACAGATTTATCTGGGTACAGCCGGGCTGGGGCCACACTGTGTTCCACCCTTCTCCTTGCAACCCCTCCAGCACATGGCTGGGCCGGTGCTGCGCTATGTTCTTGTGCACTGCTTTGGGCCAAATGGGCATAGCTGGAGCAGCTGGTGTGGCTCCTGCCCGACCCCGCTGCATGTTGGGGACTTGGGGTCACACAGGAGCTATGCCAGGGACCCATGTGGCATGGGCCAAAGTGGTGCGTGGGAACACAGCATGGCACTGCATTAGCAGCGCCCACAGCCCTACCAGGCCTGGGCCCGGATAACCTGTGGCTCCTGGACCTCTTCCCCTGTGCCCCCTCCCTAGTCAGTGGGGAAAACATACCTGACCTTTGCTACAGCCCAGGGAAGGCAGAAGGGCAAGAGGTGCCAAAAGCAAAGGCAGCCACGGGCTGGATATAGTTCTTCAGAGAAGCAGCCGCAGGCTTTATAGAATGATTTGGAAGGCCGGATCCAGCCTGCAGGCCATATTTTGCCCACCCCGATCTAGACATGTGGATGGCACACAAGCTTCTGAGCTCCAACACTATTTCCTAATATTTAGAAAGAAAAAAACAAGCCAATCTTTTCTAACTTTTAATCTTAACAACACACAGAGGTCTTTAGTCCTATTATATAGAGAAACCTTAAAAAATTAAGGTTCTGACTCTTCTGTAAGAGAGTTTGAATTTTTTTTAGAACAGTAAGGGTTTTCCCCTATATTTTTTCCTTTACCTACACATCCCCATCCATTTGTATTCTTGATGTTTGGAATACTGTACGAATACCTTCTGTCCTTCACAAGCAGCACCATTTTAGAGTGCATCGCTTCAGGCTGAAAAGGCTATGTATGTATCCCAGCTTATAATGTTAAAAAAAAAAAACGAAAGACAGCCAGCTAAGGCTGCATACACACAATCAAATCATCCAGGCTTGTTTTCCTGAGAGAAAAACTGACCTGTACAGAAGTTCAGAGAGAGAGAAGCAAAGAGCCTTCAGCGCAGATGCTGAACTGCTGGGAGTCCCTAGAGCACATAACCCAGAGAGCTTTGCCGGTTATTTTTTTTAAGTGAAAGTAGGAAAGGATCACTGGGGTTGGGGAAGGTGAGGGCAGGGTCTGTGTCATGCACAGAAGAGTTCTCCAGGCTTTTCTTCCCCCAGGCTGTGTTGGAGCCCAGCTAATGCTGGGCAGGATGTATGCGTGTATGCTTCCCTGCACCCAAAGGACCAACTCACAGGATCATCATAAAATTCTAGTTTATTAGATGGATGCAAAAGTCAGATCGTAAACCTTGGGGCTGATCCCCCTCAAGCACACACACATTCACGTGCACACACTCACAGTAGCTAGCTATGAACACTAAGCACCAATGTCACGATATACCTATCCCTAAGCTCTGGAATCCGCTGTCGATGGCCAGTCAAGGCATCTTTCAGTGCAATGTTGCTTCAGAAGGGGGTCACCAGCAGGTCCTTCTGGCTGGACAGGCAGGGTGCGGTCAGGTCAGAGAGGGCACCATTGGGAGTCATTCTTCGCTGCCTTTTATCCCTCTCTGGCAGACTTTTGGTGACTCCCCAGTTTTCAGGCTTACCCAATCCAGGGGTCGTTGACCTCGTGGGACGTCCCCCTTGGTGGTTGCTGGATGGCAGCTGTCAGCCCCAGGGGTCATGTCTGCAGGTACGTGCAGTCTTGGGAGTCTGTTGATAAAGTTTGATTAATTCACTGCTGCGATTAGTTCAAACCGGGACTTCTGTACCTTTAACAGTGAAGTTTCAGGGAGTTCCTGGCTCTGTATTGATCCTTTCCTCTCCTTAGTCTGTGGTTTCTTAGGTGTTAATTGCTGCTTGTTAGCCTGTTGTCCTGTCTAGCTACTGTGTTATGCAGTCAACCAAGATTCATTCAGGGACCCGCTCCATACAGAGACCCTGCGGTTTGATTTCCTCCCTTGCTAACATTGTTATGTGGTACAACTTACTTTTAAACTTAAAGTACATTTGTTACAAAGTTAAAAAGCATAGAATATGAAACATAAAAGGGTGAAATGCCATGGCACATACAACAAATAGACCAAATACAATGGTGGGAGGGGGACAGACATACTGATGCAGAATACTATTTTATACCCATAAAAGCGTCTACAAGCTATATTTTTATTACAAGTACACCTTATAGTCTATAAACATAATAATAATATAATAAAAAAAGGAGGAGGAAGGAGAAAAAGGTAGAAAAGACAAAGTATCCCCAAAAGGGGGCAAATACTGCAAAAGGAGCTTTTTGCCATATGGAGGGGCTTCACATTGGAGGGGGGGCAGGCAAAAAAACGGTTTCTTGCTACAAGGTAAATCACAATAATATGTTCATAGTGATGACATTCAATGTATGTCATCAAGGAAAGAAGAAACTGGGTTGCAGATTGCTCTCTGCTTTTCAGAGAAAAACTAGAAACCAATTTAAGAGTCAGGTTCTAAATAACTTTTCTAAAATAGTTTACTTTTTAATCAATTTTAAAAATGTTTCCCAGTGTTCTCCTAAATAACTGGTTTAAACATGTTAATCACATTGGGCATTTTTACACATGCATGCACCACAGCGTTGGGTGCCTGGTGCTGCAGCGCATGCATTTGTATAAACAGCAAAATGCATGTCAGCTCTGAGAAAATGGCAGCAGTGCGCTTTTGAACTAAAACGCATTGAAGGTGTTTTAGTTTAAAAGCCCACTGCTGCCATTTTCTGTGCGCTGACGTACATTTTGCCATTTATATAAATGCATGTGACAGCGCCAGGCATGTCAGCTTGCACACTCTGCAGACTCAATTAATCAAGTCTGCTCCGACACGCTGGGTTTCCGGTGCGTTGGAGCGGACAAAGGTACGTGTAAAAATGCCCATTTAGTCCAAATGGACCATTTTAAGTATGTTTACACTAAAAGTACTTCCCACAGAAGGATTCACAAAGGGGTGATTTGGGGGAGGCTGCAAGTAGGAAATACAGTAGATGGTGTCTGGATCTTGCTCCTCTCTTTTATTCCTGATGGAACTTAATCAAAGTCCTCATTTTGAAAGTTAGTTTTTGATTCATTTAACTCTGATCAAGGTGTTTAATTTTTATTATTTTCATTGCCAAGTGAAACAGTCTTAGCATGATCCCCAGAGAAATGGCAGCAACAGCAAAGAAGCACTCTGTCCATCTTTGATGATTTTAAGAGGAATATATTCCTGTGGCTCATTGTACCCGTGTAGTGAATAGTAGTAAAGGGATTATCTGCTGGCTGTGTTGCTTCTAGACTTCAACCTTTTTTTTTCTAGAAAGGCATAATGTAGAAATGTTAGCTACAACCCTTAGGTGTATGCCTAATTTTATTGTTCCATTTAAGCTGTTACTTTAATCCAGTCCTGGAAGATTTTATTTTTGATTTTACTTAGGAGAAATATACAGCTAAATTAATTTACCTCACAAGTTTGTACATCTTTCAAAACAGCTTTGGGGAAGTAAGAAATATAATTAATATTCTCTGTAATTAATATTCTCTATTCATCAGTAACCTCTGGGTCTTGTGGGAGGTTCTCCAAGAAGTATTGTTCCCTGAGGTTGGGGAATTAAATATAATTTGTTTTTTATATTGGTCTAATGTCTTTTTAAAAAATATCCATTTTATTAAATCATTACAATTAATAGGTAGTAGGAGAAATAGATAATATAAAATATGGGGTATGTATGCAGTGTATTTTCATTCAACACTGTAAAATGTGTTGACAACTAATTTATCTGGTATGCATTCAGATGACATAAATAGGGATTTAAGTTATGGGGACTGTGAAAAGATTATAAGTGGCAAACTACTACTACTTCCACTTCATTTTTGATCATAAGTTTTCTTGTGATGAACTGAGATAATCTTTTGAATGTTATAACTCCACTGGTATATCATTACAATTTTAACAAAATAAGCCCATCATATTGATATTTTTAAAGAGAAAACCACAAGAGCAGGACAAATGAAAAAAATAATTTATTTATAATTTATAAATCTACTTCTGACATTTTCCAGGTCTGCAAAATTGCTGTCTTTAGATGCTAATTTTCTCCTCTGCTGAGATGTCTAGGTGTGCCCTGAACTAGGGGTGTCTTATCACCATATGAGCAAAAAATCACATTTGGTAATGGGAAAGAATTTGATTATATTTATTTTTCAATTTATTTGCTAGTTTTTTCTTTTTATTCACTACAGTATATAATTCTTATGCATCCTAAAGGTGTATCAAATAAAATTACTGATACACTAGATTTATTGTCAACAGGTTATGTGCTCCTTTGCTTGACTTACTGACAATGTGAATAGCACCAACCCAGGTCAGCTTAGAAAATACACAGAGTCTGATCATAGAGCAGAAATTCCATACGTTTCTGTCTGTAGTACAAACTTATGAGCTTAAATTAAAAATTAGAAAAAGAACTCTTTATTCAAGCAGGACTTACATTCTGTGAGTTAAGCTAAGGGAATTATCCTGTTTAGGAATGAACCCTGCTTTCAGAAAATTGTTTCAGATTGCAGAGATTTCAAGGCTCGAGAGGGCTGAATGTGAGAGTACGACTCTGCTTTTGTGGCTAAAGTCCTATAACAGTGCAGTTCCAAGGCTCCTTCCCTGAGAGCTGTCCATAATTGAAGGAACTAGCCAGAAGGGTTTGAAGTCAGGGGGACCTTAAACACAAATGTCAGATCCTGCTGACAGGCTGCTCCAGGAAGCTGAACTTCCTACTCACTGAAATGTTAAGGTGTCCCTGGAGATTTTGGGTATAATTAGAGCCTTGCTGGATTTAGTTGCTGGTTCAAAGCTGGCAGAAGGACCTTACATGATTGTTGTCATCCCATTTTTAAAAAAAGAGTTAATTCACTGTTCTTTGTAGTTAACGACACTTTCTACTTCATCTCAAGTATTTTAGGGGAAGTTTTAAGCTCTAAGACTGAAACCACCTTATTTTCAGTTTGTTGACATTGACTTGCAAAGAGAGAAGCAAGAATACTATTAATTTGCCAACTAGAACAGTTATATAAAATTATGTTGCAGGCACCATTTATCTCTCCTGTTCTAAATTAACCCTGTGGTCTGTTTTCTTGAAACCTTAGCTATTATAAACATTTTTTGATCAATACCTTGTTCTTACTGTGGCTAATGGTTTATTTTACAAAGTAAAATGTTGAGTTGACAAGATGTATAGCACAACTACATTGCAGATTTACTGTCAGACAGAGTATCCCAAACACAGTAGACTGTCTCTTGGATCAGAAGCAGTTTGTGTGGCACTGAATATGGGCTAAGTAGCCCACTCACCGAGGGAGAAGTTGTCATTGTGCTTATAAATAAGGGCAAGTGATTGGGGTACCAGCCCTGTGCATCAGCTTAGAAGGCAAAAAATAGCAGTCGCTGCTGGCCAGGCTTCTGCCAGCCTGGGCAGAAAACTGCCCAGTTTCATGCTTGGATATGCACCTCAAGTATTCACATTTTGAGTTTTTCTCCCTCAGTACCTTACAGCTTATGTGTACCATACAGTGTGCTCTTCAGCCAGGGGGTGTTAGAGGGTTGCTCAGTCTTACTGCTTTGTTCTTTCTCCTCCTCCTCCTCCATCACAAGAGATGAGCATGTCAGATCCTGTTCACTAATAGCCTGCCTGCCACCCAGAGTGCAGCAAACTATATGAACTCTGAAAAGAAGATAGTATATATTGTACGTGATGTTTTGACTATTCAAACGTATTCGTAGTGTGCAGTAAATTAGAATAAATTTGTTATGGGGAGACTACTGTAATAGAAATAGAAAATAAAAAAGTTGACAAATTTAATTTTAAAATAAAGAAAGATTTATAAGGGTCAGATGATTAAGAATATTCTAACATTTTTATCCTCTATTCAGTTTAGGAAATTGTAAGTTTAATATACTTTATTAAATGCTGTATATTCTGTATATTATTTGTAAGCATTCAAATTAATTTGTGATATTATGGTCCATTACCTGGAAAGATGGGTAGTTTTTGTGTTCTCTTGAATCATTTCATTAATGTAAATTGTTCCAGTAAATGGTTGACTTCTATAATTGTTCATCACCATAAATATGGTAACATATAACTATATATAGTTCACTTTTATAATGAATACCCACTAAGGCTGCATCCAGACGACCAGTCTGCAGTGCCACGCACTGCACATTCAGGTATTCCCTGCGCTTCTGCCTTGCAGCACAGGGGGGGTTTCTGACCCTGGGAGATCCCGAGATCAAAAAAGTCCATGCCGAGAAAAAGTGGGTCACCATGCATAGTGGCATTGTGCACTGCCCAAAACAGGAGCCTGGCGTGGCTGTTAGCCACACTCCAGCTGCTGGCCAGGCTTCCTGCCGCAGCTGCAGCCCCAGGAGGCCCCCAGGACCACAGGTAAGACTGCTAGGGCCAGCCCAGTTGCTGGCTTCAGCCTCCCCTATCCCACCCAGGGTAACCTGCTGCATGCCAGAGTGCACGTGGCATGGGCGTTCCCCGATGACAAGTAGCAGCGGCACAAGGTGTGCCGCTACTACTTGTCCTCGGGGAAACAAACATCTGCGCTCGTCTGCATGTCCCCTAAAATATCTAAATCTAGATAAGCTGCGTCAAAAAAATCAAAGTGAATTTCTTAACTTGATTTACACAATAAATCAGAACTAGTGAATGATTGCACCAAAAAGATTAAGTGATAAATATGTTTGGTGTGTAGTAATAGCAACAGTAAATTAGTATACAATTTGTATAATACTATCATTTATAATTGTATCTAAAATTCTCTTGGTTCCAGTCTAAATGACAAAATTGCATTTGAAAAATACCAAGCTATTGCATTGATTACAAGGTTCTTAAGGTAATGTCTCATTGGTCTTTGTGCCATATTCTCTTATAAAGTCTTAGATTTCCAATGACAGATATGTTTGACCAAAGTCATTTTGGTCACCCATAAATGCTTAAACTATTCAGTTTACTTATATGTTTATGAATATATACAGTATCAGTTTTTAAATGTCTTGGTACAAAATCCTGAACACCTAATTAGTACCAATAATGACAATGGTATGACAGTAAAATATTCAGGTTACAAATAGTTATACAGAAGAGATTTTTAACTGAAATTTTATTTTATTTTGCAGTTTGAATTATTTTACAGTCAGCATTTCAGTGGGAGAAAGCTTACTTGGTTACATTATCTTTGTACAGGTAAAAATAATTGCATGTTTCTGGTTAATTATATTGTAATTAATATAATCAGTTAAAGTATTATTATAACTTACAGAATATACTTTACAACACTGCCAATAAAAATTTATCGGTTACAGGAATTTCTAAGCCCTTTACTGATTTGGAATAATTTTTTTATGTAGGATTAGAGCTTTAAGCTGTATATAACATTATCTTCCTTTTTTGTATCAATACTTATACTAATGTGGCAAACCGGTAATAGTTTTTCTCAATTAGGGAATACAAGATGATAAAATACTATGTATAAATTTAGTACATTCAGTCCTGGGTAAAAACATATTGACGTACATGACAAATTTCTGGATTAACAGTAAGTAGATTAATTCATTTAAAACCATTTAGGTGGACTATACTGGTTGACATTCTGGATGCCTTTTTATCTTAAAATGAGTACATTGTTTTAATGAAGACCAATTTGTGGCCAATCACCATGAAAAGAAATAAGAAAAAATGTTACTTTCAGTTATTGTGATTCACAATCGGGGGGAACCATAAAAATCAAATCTCGTTACCATTAAATGTGTAAACCAGGAAACAGATTTATTTATTCCCAGTTACCATATTTACTTTACATAATTTAAGATGACCCCCCCACCCCCAAATAATTAGATTCTGTATATGGAAAATGTATAAATTTGTTACAATTTTCCAGGTATAGAATCTAATTATTGGAGGGTTGTCTTAAATTTGTCCCCCTCCTACTGCTACAGCAGGGAAAGCAGTGGTTGTGGGAAAAGGGGTATGGGAGTCAGGTTCCCCCTTGCCCTTGCCTCCCCAACTTTTTCCCCTTGCAGTCTTTCTGCCCCTGTCCCCCCAGCTACCAGCACCTCCCCACCTCCAGCTCTCCACAGCCTCTGCCCCTTCCCCCTACTCTCTCGTCTCTGCTTCTTCCCCTCCCCCTTCCCCCCCTACTGTCAGACATTGTGTGGGCTCTGTTTCCTCCTGGAGCACAGCACATGGCAGTACAGCCCCTGCTGGCCATACAGCAGTGTTGGCACTGCTAATTGGCAAGGCAGGGGCCATGCAGCAGTATTGGAACTGCTGGTTGGCCAGAAGGGACAGTTTCTATGTACTCCATGCCCAAAGGGAAAACAGCTTGTGCTGGAGCTGAGCTGCACCTAACAGGAAAGAGGGTGGGGGAGAAGCTGCAGAGGGCAAGCAGGGGTGGAGGGCAGAAGGCTGCTGTGGGTCTGACTGGCGCCACCCTGGGCTCAGGGCCAGAGTCAGCCACAGCAGCTGCTTGCCCCTCCCACTCCTGTTCTGCTTTGTACAGCGAATCTTAAGACAAGGGTTTTTCCCCCATGCTGACTGGGGCGAAAAACCTCATCTTAGATTCAAGTAAATGTGGTAGTACATATTAGGCTACTTTGTGATTTGTCACATGTAATAAGCTATAGTTTTATTAGCGGTCATTCACCCTGCATTTCAAGTAAATAAAATGTTTGAGGAGTGCAGGTTATTGCGCAGAGTTCATGTATAGACTAGCACACAGTAGTGCTGTTTCGATACGTACATTGGCATGACAATTGAATCCCCCCATTAGCAGATCATGAAACACAAACTGAAGTTTTCAGACTGGTTCTCACCAGTCTTGCTTCCTTTTTTTCAGAACATGAACTAATAATATTGAGGAAACCTCCTTTATAGAAAAGCCTTTTTGCCCCCCACAGAATGTCATTACAAATTGTGGTTCACACTGCACTTTATTGAAACTATTTGAGACTTTTCTTCATCATTTTAAGTGAAAATCAACTGTGTCCCAGTACAGCATTATCAGGTTTCTCTTTATTTTGAAAACAGGATGCATGGTGCATGTCTAGCGTATGTGATTGGCCAGAATTTTTTGTCAGAAAGTTCATGCCACTGCTTACACACTCATTGGTGAGTGTATATCTAAGATATGTTCACAGTCAGGGTTTTGTACCCACAGATGGTTATTTAAATGCCTGTCTGGCCATGAATGTGGGTTGAAAGTCTTGAAATGCATACCCTTGGTACTGTTTATACAAGGCTGCAGAGAAAAGTCTTACTAATCAAGTCCTGTGTCACTTCATGGTGGGTATGGTAGCACAGCAGTTAAGGTGTCTGTCTACAGAGGCTTGAATTTGAGCCCTACGCCATGCTTCTGCCGAAGACATCCTTCAGTCAACCTAGCTGCAAATTGTACCTAGGTATTTGATCTCATGGAATCCATGATGGCTGGACACAGCTTCCTGTGTGCCATTGGCTATAAAAATTAGTATTCCTTAATCATGCTTGCCTAGTGGGCTGCAAAATTTGGCAAATCTCTGACCTTTGTATGTATGACTTAATGGTATATTGTACCAGTTCGTGAAATAATTGTTACTATTACTACTACAGGTGAAGTTAAAATGAACTATTTGTGCAAACCATATGTAGCCATGGTTACAACATACCAAATGGCAGTACTACTTGCCTTCAACAACAGTGAAACTGTCAGTTACAAAGAGCTTCAGGATAGCACACAAATGAATGAGAAGGAACTGACAAAAACCATCAAATCGTTACTTGATGTCAAAATGATCAACCACGATTCAGATAAGGTATGTGGTAGTGTTATAAAGATTGTTTAATATTCCCAGTCCCGGGTTGGTTTGGTTTTGTCATATATTGTCTTTTTAAATGAAAATTCCCTGGTGCCTCTTCCTGTTTTGGAGCCAGTTTATTGCTCCCACGTATTTTTTGCCAGATCTACATGGGTAAGACAATGAGCCATATTGTCCACAAAGTTTTGTATATCCTGTAGGCAGGTAGAAGAACAGCCATGCTACCAAGTTTCCTCAAATTTGTCTTATACCAGCTGAAAAGGTAATAAAGCCTACAGCTGTGCTTTTTTTCCAGTGAGCCCCATTGAAGCGTGACACTATTTAGGGCTTTAGGGTAAAAAATTGAGAAGAAGGACTCTGAAAGCAGGCTTGATCAGTAATGGGCTGAATTTGGGGAAAGGGAAAAGCTGTAGCAGCTGGGAGGCAGTGCAGGGTCTTCAGCTGAACCTGAAGATCAGGTGCTGTGACCAAAGCACTGTCCAGTTTTAGGAGCAAAGAGCAGCAGTCATTGTGCCCTTTCCTCAGTAGGTTTTTCCCTATGGGAAGGAGCAAACAGATCAGAATCCTGTGACTACCGCACTTCACCAGCAAGTAGGGCTCCTCTTGTAAGTAGTAACATCTGGAGTAGTATTGTGGTTACAGCACTGGACTGAGTATCAGGAGGTCTGTGTTCTGTTTCTTGATATCAAGATTGTGCAGAAAATCATGATAAAGTCACTTGACCTCTCCCTGTGTTCTTGCCTCAGTAAAATGAAGTATTTTTCAAGCTCAGGTGCTACGGCGATGAATACTGTAGAAATGCTTGTTTGCTGAAGTTTGTAGTCTTCTCTCCAGCCTTCTCAGAAAACCTTATATACTGTGGTAACATCCATCAGCTTAAGCTGAGGTTGTTCATATATGTGGCTTACCAAGAGAGGTCAGGGAACCAAGGCAGCTTTGCTTGCTGATCCAGGTGTTTGCCAGGAAAGACTATCAGGATGTGGGAAGGGAGTTCACAAGCAAGGTTTGGATTCTTCACACAAGGGCAGCTATCTGACAGGATCCAGAAATGAGTTTATGTTGGGAGCTCACAATTCAAGGTCACACTACAGGTAGAAGCTTACCAGGAACTGAGTGGAATTTGGTTGGTCATAGGAAGCTAATACAGATATCCATTTAGTGATATGAAAGCTCAAAGTGATAGTTAATGCAGGAAGTCCATTAAAAAGGGTACATGATTAGGCATGTGTAATGTCAATGGATTTGTGCACCTTTTTAATACGACTTGATGCTGGAAGGGTGAATGCAGTAGATTTCTAAGCTGTTTACTTATGAATATGTTTACTTCTGTAGTCTTCAGTCCTTAGCTACAGGATCTTTGTATCAAAATACCTGCACTAATTATGTTTTCCTCTATCAAACAATGAGAAAGCTGAGCTATGCACATTCTGTCAGCTTGCTTATTTTACAAGCTAGTGAACCCCAGGGTGCTAGAACAGTACAATTTAAATTTGCTCATTCCTATTTTTAAAGTGGTTGACCAGTATCTGAACCACATACTTTCTAAGAAAATAAAAATCACAGTGTGTTACTACTGCATCTGCTTTCTGTTCAAGTAAAAAGGCAGGAAATGAATTGGTAAAAGATGCAGTGGTTTGTTCTGATCGTTTTCTTTCTGGTTCCTGTATAGAATATAACGTTGGGATTTAGCAATTTAAGCATAATGGGTTAGATTTATAAAGGTTTTAGGAATTTAGTGGGAGTTTAGGCACCTATGGTGCTCAAATAACTTTTCAAATCTGGCCCAATAAATCTTATAGCTGTTGAATAATATATGTATATTGGTTCTAACTACTGATCTCTGACCTTTCATGTTAAATTTGCAACATCATGCCTGAGTGGTACATTTTTTTAGAACTGGAAGTACTTGTATTGGGTTCCTTTCTTAGAAACTATGCATCTTACTGGCCAGTTTAGAAGGACATTGCGTTTGAGCTGCAGCGAATGGCTGCCATTCACGAAAAGGAGCTGCAAGTTTGGACCTGAAGGAAGTAAATAATGAGTTGTGATGGTGGGAAGGGACTTAGGGGTTAGAGATAAGTGTGAAGCAGGAAAACCTGTGGTTGGATAACTCTGTTCATTACAATGACAGAAATACTGTAGGTGAGTGTTTCATTAATTGTTTAATTTTGAAAGCAAACAATGCAGTAATTGTAGTTGTCTCTGAGGTTCTGCTATAAATAAATGCAAATTCTGGTCTTCTCTGTTGGAAGAAATTGGGTTTAAATGCAGTGTCAGGAAGATTTCTCCTAAATTTTAATCCCGAAATAATTACCTGAATTTTCTTTATTAGCATAACTAAAACAAGTTATTAGAGTAATGAACCAAAATTTCCTCTCATATTTTGACTTCTTCAGTAGTATACTAGTATTCATATATGTTGCTGTTTTTTGCTTTGTTTCTAAAAATTAGCTGATTTTCCAGGTTGGTTATATGGCAATATGAGAAAAACTAAATAATCCAATTATAATTGTTCTTTAGCTTTCCTGAAAGGGAATAAATTTCAATACATTTGTCACTGCCTATTCAAGCCATAATTTCCAAGGAAAACATTTGCCATTCCTAGAAAAGATATTTGTTGCTTTTACTTTCTGGCATCTTTTCTAGTTGTAAAAATATACAATTTATTTTTTCACTACAGGAAGATATAGAGGCAGAGTCTACATTTTCATTAAATATGAACTTCAGCAGTAAACGAACAAAATTTAAAATTACCACATCAATGCAAAAAGACACACCACAGGCAAGTATTTTTAATGTCTTCAACAGTTTAAAGAGCTTTGTTTAAAACCAGTTTAATCTAAATAAGTGTAATGGTGTAAACAGATTCAAGCATTTCCACAGAGCAGGTTTATAGCAGCTTAACTAAATACCTTAAAAACATTCTAGCAGATGACTGCAAGTGTGTTTTGTGCACAAGACCTTAGTGGGGGAAAAACAACTGACAGAAGATGTTGGAGTAATTAGAAGCAGCCACCTGCTATATACTCCATTGCCCTGACATCTCTTTCATCAGCTTTTTGTCACTAGAGGACCAACCATCTATTATAGACAAAGTCTAAATTAGAAGCTAAGTTTACTATTTCCATAAAATTTGAGAGTGTAATATGGCTTTTGGATGACAGGTTGCTGCTTGAAAGGATATCTGAATCCAGAGGTGACAGGAAAAGGAGATGGGGCTTTCAGTCTCTGAGTAGGTGTGGATGAACTACTTACCACAAGGTAAAAAGTGGGGGGTATTTACTGTAAATCAGTTACTCTGTGGTAACTGCCTGTTTGCACACTCTTACCTTGCAGCAGCTGAAATGTAATAGCTTAGCCTTCATTGAGATTTCATCTACTGTGTGGTAAGAATAAGCATGCAGACAATTTCTGCAGACCCACAGAACATGGTAAATCCCTGCTACCTTTTACCTACTGGTAAATGGTTTGGCTGCCCAGGTTTTGTAAATGTCTTTAAAAAAATTTTTTTAAAGTAATTTTAAAAAATGAAATAGCTGATTTTTTTAAGACAATAAAAATGTTTCCATAAAACCTCCCTGCTAGTCTCTTCTTACTAAGGACTGTTTTCCTGGCAGAAGAAATAATCTCAGAAGCTAAATTTAAAATCAGTGACATTGTAAGACATGCATTGGTCAGCTGTTGGTGTATTTCTCAAGTGTGTGATTGAAGGTATTCATACTCCAAAGCCAACCTAAAGTCTTCATCATTTCTCAGATAATGCATTTCCTGATATGTTATAACATGTGGAGGCTTAGCTAATTTGGCTGCTGTTAGTAAAAACATCCTAGGCTTTTGCAAAAGTAGATTTTCTCCTTCAAGTGACTGTTCATACGCACATTCACTGCAGAGAGCAGGTGCATCTCATGCACCTGCAGTGAGGCCAACAGTACCTAGCCACCCTCCGTACCATGCACCAAGTGTGTAGTAGGTCATAGTGTTCTTTAGTTCTCCCCAGCAAGGTCTCTGTTGCAGATAGCTGCAGCAACTCTTAACTCCTTTAACTTTAGATAATTTAACCAGTTAATCAGGAGAGCTGGGTTTCCCTTTTGGCAGTTGGCAACCTGATGATTTAAAGAAGTGACTTCTTCTAGGTCATGTGGCTTCAAGTATTGCACCTTATTCTAGGAGGCTGTTGTGGCAATTGGTTAACAGTAAATTCCTATACTGCCTTGCGGGGGTGTAGGTTGTAGCCGTGTTGGTCTAAGGACATAGGCAGACAAGGTTCTTTGGGTGAATCTGATATCTTTTATAGGTCTAATAAAATATATCAGATTCACCCAAAGAACCTTGTCTGCCTATACTGCCTTGGAGAATCCCACATCTCAAGCAAATACTCCATCTTTTAAGTCCTTCATCTTGCAAACCTACTAAGAGAAGGAGGCAAAGATGAATATATATCTTGTGAACAAATCACTGGAGCTAGCCTTGGATTGAGGAGCTCAAGACCCACCTAGGCATGCCTCTAGAGAACCCATGACTCCCTGCTGCAGGCTCTCTGCTGCAAATTTCTCATGTTGTTGTTGGATAAGAAGACATCATGAAGGGAAGGGTAAATTCAAGAGGTAGACCTTTCATGAAGAGTTCCTCGATGGGAGGATCCCAACCTTTCCACTAGTCCCCTATCAAGATTTCAGTCCCATGTAATTTCCATATAGTTTCCTCCTGGGGTTTGTCCCCATGAGCCTTCAGCTTGTTGACACTGATGACTGGAAAGATTTATCACCAGTTCCCACAACAGGTACAAAGTTATGTAGTAGTGTCCAGGGTACTGGGACAGATCCAGATGGACACAATAACCCTGCCATAAACGAAAAAATCAGCATAAGCAAGCAGAACAAGCCATGTTCTTGAACACAAGCAGATTAAACTTGTGCTGCAGAATCCTGGTTTGCTACCCTTGTCTGCTTTTATCTTAGTGATACGATAGGGACCCCCTGGTCAGTGATGCAGAGTCCCTCCAGCGGCACTCAGGTGGCGAGTTTATGCAGTTTACTGGGTTAGTAATAGGTTGGAGTTTCCCTCACTAGTCCACTGAGGCCTGGGAGCAGCTGCCAGATAAATGAGCACTCTCAGCTGGCACTTGGTAACCACAATATAGTTATGACATTAGCTGCTTAGAGCAATAACTCTAGTATTTATGGTAGGAATAAAACCCAGTTGTTCACTTGCTCTATAGCTAGTCACCACCAGAGCCCATGGCCACTTGTTCTAAACCTGTCTTCAGACCTTTGGTTTGTTTCCTGGTTTCTGTCTTTGGCTCCTGAACCTTGACTTGGGTCTTGTCGGCTGATCTTCAGTTTGTATCTTGATTCTTGTTTGTATCTTTGGTTCTTAGCTTGTATCCTAGTTCCAAACCTTTGCCATGACCACTTAGCCTTGAACAAAGCAATAATGCATCCCACCAAACTAGCCTGGCAAACACTACAGTAGAAACCCCCACTTCATGTGAAGTGGACAAGGAGCACCAAGTTCCACTTAGTGTTAGAGTATTTGTATACTCATCCAGTCATTCCTTCTAGTAATGACAGCAACAAACAAGGAAGACAGCCAAAACAAAACCATGTGACACAGAATATATAATCCTATCATGCTGTCTCAGTTGTAGCAATTAGAGACTTCATGAACCTGCCATTTGCATCAGTGTCATCATCACTGCTTCATTTGTCACTGAAAACAGCCACCTTGATCACAGTCATCCCAGCAGGAAGGCTAGGAGAGATGTAAAGCTGCATATACTACAGAACACATCCTAACTTAGATCTATAAGTAGTCACGAGATTAACTCCAACTAACAAATATTTTTCCCTCAAAGAAGGTGTGTATCCAGGACTGAAGCATCATTTCATTGGACATGAATAGTATCCTGGCCTTTTACTTAGAGAGGACAGAACAATTTAGATAATCTCCTCAGCTGTTTATGGCCATAGCAAAAAGACACAGTTATTTCCCTCCCAGAACATTTCCAAATTCTGTTTCTAAATTGATTTTGACAGTAGCCAAGGTGAACCTTCTTGGGAATAATAGAATTTACTCCACCAGAACTGAAGCAGCATCTGTAGTGTTGCTGAAAAACACAGCCATATTTGACATCTGCAAAACATCCATGTGGAGCTGCGTTTTAACATTATGAAGAATCATGCAGTTTTGCAAAGTCTGCAGATCAAACATTGTATTTAGCATTTGAAATGGTACTTCAGTCACAGACTGGCTTTAGGCTTTGTGATCCTAACTCCAAATAGTCTGACTAAGACTCTGGAGTCACCTATATTGTAATGTGAGAAGTTACTTTCTTATTGTAACTTGAGTTCAAGGTACATTTTCCATATGCATATTCTGGAATCTGCTGTCCATTCCCTCTTCCGTGAGGTCTAGTATACCTGGGTTCCGCCTGTCAGTGAAACTGAAATCAGTAAGTCAATTCCACCCTTTAGGTCCTTGGTGAAAAGCACGAGGAATAGCAGGGCCCATCTGTCTGGCAAAAAAAGTCTCTAAGATCATGGGCATGGAGCACATACAGTAGTACCCCACATGGCCGAATATGCACATGGGTAATGCATCTCAAAGAACACTACTCCTGAGAACTAAGTAGCTTATCTCATTTTCCCCTACACACTTAAGAAATGTATGCAGCCCATGCTAGTGTTGATAAGCCAGGAAGGCCGTATGTCCTTGCTACTTGAGAAAAAAATCTTGCTAGTTAACATTCTCCAGATTCCCCTAACTGGCCATAATTATCCATCTTTATAGATGGAAAACGAAGATAATATTATCTTATTAAGTCTATAATTGTCAGTCTGTCTTGAATTTGTTTTAAGCAGATAAATGTATTACATATAGGAAAATCATCCTCTATATCTGCTTGTAATTTATAAATTTTATTTAATAACTGTAGACTTTGTCTTCTGAGACTTAGACTTAAAGGACAAATAGTAGACCAGTATGTTTCCTTTAACCCAATTTCTTCAGTTTTACCTAAAAATGGATCTATGTTTTTCTGCTAATAATAGATATTTATAGTTTGATAGCACTATAAACCTTTAATTTAGTTTATAAAAGGTTACTATAAACCTTTAAGATAGTATTGAGAGTTAGATTACAGTGTAGAATATAGTTGTGGGTTTTATTTTTTTTGAGCTAGAAATTACGACCTCTCCAAATTCTGTTGATTTAATGAAGTTTGAGTATATAAATGTGAGGGTACACTTAGCTTGAATTTTAGCATTCCTTATCCAAAACCATTGTGATTACCTTTTTGGTAGTGCATTAAAAACAGTGAAAATTATGTACTACTTTAGCATCTAAGCAGTCCTGAAAGAGCCAATCAGTTTGAGATGTGTGTTGTTTTTTTTTTAATTTCGCTCCTTCCCCCCTCCCCTCACCTCGCCCCTCCATCCTCAGCATTCAGAAACCTTCATCAATTTGTTTCTTTCCTTATCCTTATTACTGCTAGAAGGGAGAATGGACCCATAATGAAGCTTTTCAAATGATCTATTTTCATCAGACTGAATATCTATTGTTTCAGCTGGATCCGGTTTTTCATTTGTTTGTTTTAAAATTGGGCTTGATTTTACGGAACTGCAGGGCTCTGGAGAAAACTTTTCACCAACATAAACTGAAGTACAAAGTATTCAGCAACTCTATGGCTATAGAATCCAGGTCACAGAATTGAGCCCTAGAATAAGACTAGCCACTTGCTGACATAGCAGTGGTGGCAGAAACCTTAAGCAGACAAAGTTACACCAAAAAAGAAGTCCTTAGGGGTGAGGTTTTTGAATTATAATTATCCAAACTACATAGATGCCAGCCTATAACGTTCTTAGGTTGTGCTTGATTTAGGTCAGATATCACTTCCTGCACAATTTGGCCCTACGGCTAAGTATATCTAGGTCCAAGAGTATCATTAAAATGCCAACAGAATCCTCTGATGGCAGTAGAAGGTTAGAGAGGCTTTAACACTATTCCCCTTCCTTGCTGTTGACATAGCAGGGGATTTACAGACACAAGATGGTACGCTTTGGGTTGGGATCTGTTAGCCATCAGTGTAAACTGCAGTAGTCCTTATGCTGCTCTAAGTTTTCATAGCAAGATTAGCCTTCAGAGATTTGCAAAGCCCCTGTGGCTTCAAGCTAGGAGAAAAGGTGCATTTCATACCATTTTACTACTTCTCCTCTCCCCCAGCTGCATTATAGACATGGGTTGAGGCTTCTGCCCAGAAGCCCCAAATGTGCTTGGTTTTTGTTGTTAAATGATTGACCACTTTAAAGCAGAAAGCATTGATTGAAGATGTTTTTATGAATGTTTACTGATCTTACTGTGTTTGCAGCATCACCATTCTTCCTATATTGCAGGAGATGGAGCAGACCAGAAGTGCTGTAGATGAAGACAGGAAAATGTACCTTCAAGCTGCTATAGTCCGAATCATGAAAGCACGTAAAGTGCTGCGACATAATGCTCTTATTCAGGAGGTAAGGGAAAATGCTCTCCAGGGTCATTATTTTGAAGAAAAAAATCATAGTGCAGTATTTAATTGCAGAGCTAGTAACATATCCACCAGGACTACTTACTACCCGCAATATAGCTACCTACCACCATCACTGGCTTGCAATACAAACAGACCGTTACTGGCTCCCTTGTCACCTAGAGGTGAACTGCTCTATTAGTGCCTACTGCAGACAGCTACACGTACAGCAGGGCTATCTAGCAGAGGGCCCACATACAGCCCTCAAGGAGTTAACTCACAGCTTCTGTGCTCCTGGTCTGTGCGCCACTTCCTCCACTGCTCATCTGTTGTGGCTGCTGGGATATCTGGTCTTGCCTTCCCACCTCTAGCTTCTGCCTCCTGCCTCCACTCCTGGGAGTAACATGGCATACATAGGCTGTGAGCCCAACAAGCCCACAGCCTGAAAGCAACTGTGAAACATGTCACCATGCAGCAAGGGGAGCCAGATATGCAAGACAGTGAGGCATGGTTTGTGGCCCTGGAAAAGGGGGGGGGGGGGGGGGCAATGCAGCCCTCACTCATTCAGAAGTTGGACAGCCCTGCTCTAGGAAGCTGGTGGTCTTTTTACTCTGGACTTCAGTGTAAATTGCTTTGGTTTATTCACTGATGTAAGCTACACAGATGTAAATGTGTTATACATCTATATCTTTGGTCTGCCGTGGACCTTCCACCCTCTTTATTTGTAGACGAGTGTAAGACAAAAATCTCTAACCGCTACTGAAAAGGGTCCAAGTTCTTTAGTTATGTCTCCATCAGCCTCTTTCCAGTGCATCTGTATAGTTATCTCAGGTGAATGCATTTTTACTTTCTCTACTAATTCAAAGTTTCAACACAACTGATGAGTGCTCATCTGATGTGTGGGTGGAAAGGGCATGGCCAAGCCCCAGAGGCTCAGGACAAGTCTGAACTGCCTCTGATAACAGTAGGGAGAGCGGCACAGCCCACATTTCCAATTTTGGAAGGAGGAAAAACAAAGAATAAAAGCCAAATGTGGAGTCCCTATCCTTCACCTGTACAGTTCTAGTGCCTTGAAGGACTGAGTATTCAGCAGCACAGGTGTAAGTGCTTGAAACCTCGGAGACAGTCTTGTTACACATAGGGAAGAATAGACCCTAGGTCATTCTCTTATAATTGTATGGTAAAGTGCACTTGTGAAAAGCCAGTTGACAGTTAATGCCTGAGAGTAATTAAGAAGGCAGGGTCAAGTTGCACCTTATGGATGAAGTAAATCAGAGATGTGTAAGCTTTTATAAGCAACAGCTTACTTCATCAGATGCTATGAAGAGACTGTAGGAAGCAGAGCTTCTAACAAGAAAGCAGTGGTGTGAATACAATGAGGGTAAGTGAAGCTGTGTTTAGACTCCAATTTCTGTGACTGAAACTGACATTGAGATTTTTCACAAAAAATATGGTCTGTCTTTTGTGACCCCTTTGTCCCTATGGGTTTATTTACTTGTTTGTCTCTTCCAGCACTGGCCCCCTTCCCCTCTCCCATCTCTTCCTCTCCCATGTCTTCTGTATTCAGATCACTCTTTCTAGTTGATATACTTTGTGTATGTCCTTCACAGCCCCTGATGGAAGTGTGTTCACTCATGAAAGCTTATGCATTTTTGATTTAGTTAGTCTATAAGGTGCAAATCTACCCTCCCTTCTGCCTGATTTGAGACTGACATGGCTAACGACCTCTCTCATACCTCAGCCTGTCTGAGTAAGCAAGGCCTCTTTTTTTTTTCAAATTTAAATCTGTCCAGTGTAATGGATCATCTGTAATAAGCTTGGGCGTTTGATAGTTTTCAGCCATGTTATTTAAGAATGAGTGACATTATAGCATAACGTGCTGGCTAGGTTTTTATAAAATGCTTGTTACTTGGTGTATTTGGTATTTTCTGCTCTTCCTGTCTCCCTGTGCACACACACACACAAATATGGTCTTTAAAACTCCAAATAAAAATAAACTTACGTCAGATGTCTCAAAAAAAAAATCAATTCTGTATCTTTTTTTCCACGCTGACGAGCCAGCCTTAGGGAATGATGATGCATGACAAGTCGCCTCTTGACGCTGAGATCCCATGCTAGATTTAATCAATCCTGTTACTTGTAGTCTTGAGCACACTTTGTTCAGATATCATTTAGACAATAAATATGGCATCTTGCAGTCCTGGTTTTAGACTTTTTCAAAGCATGCTGTCAGCTTAAAGCTAGCTCAACAATTTAGATTTTGTAAAAACAGTTACAAAGCCTAATATTTATACATACTTTTAGTGAACTGCTAACTTCATAATGAAACTGTTCTCATATATATAAAATTATACTGCACTGTTCACAAGTAAAATATTGCAGCATTGTTAACTTGAAAGTTGAAAGACTAAACAGAATTGAAACTGATCTTACTTATTTTCATTGTCCCAGATCAAATTAAAAGACATTCAAAAAAAGGAAGTAGCATAAATGGTGAAAAGCGCAATGGATTTGTAAATTTTCTCTACTAATACATGATTTTTTGTAATATAGATATAAAACAGTACAATGCTGTACAAACCAGTACAATAAAATATAACATTTTAAGAGTATTCCTTATATACAGAAATTAGTAAACACTGGAAACTTACTGTTTTCCAGTGAAGAAAGAAATAGATCGAGTCAGTGAAGGAAATAAAGAATCAGCACGAGTTTCATGACCTTAGTACACACAGAGCCATTGGCTGTCATATAGACAAAATATTGTATGTCTTGTTCATTTGCATTGTGTTAGTCATGAAAGAAAATGACACTAAATGTTTGGAAGCATTTAGAACTCTGTTGTTAATGAATAAGTTACATTACATTTCTGTCTTTTGCAGGTAATTAGCCAATCAAGAGCTAGGTTTAATCCAAGTATCAGCATGATTAAGAAGTGCATTGAAGTTCTGATAGACAAACAGTACATTGAACGAAGCCAAGCCTCAGCAGATGAATACAGTTACGTAGCATGATGTTGCTATCCGGCAGGTGTGATTGTAAGGAGATCATTGCTGTCACTGTTTGGTGTGTTCCTGTGGGAAGAGGCAGGCCTGTGCCTCCATAATTGGTCACTTGGCAGCCCCTGTTTTTCTGCTGTTTACAACATCACCAGTGCCACGTCATGAGCGTCAATGAAAATGCCTATAGATATTTCAAGCTCATGTCATTATGACATTTCTTAAAACTTTACTAAAAGAATGAGTGAAGTATTGATGAAATGTGGAAATTTGGTTGGGTACCATGCTTTTTTTTCCCCACCCCTCCCTTCACATTTGCAGTTGATGTTTTTTAATGTATCTTAAAAGACAAAGTTAAAAAAACCCTAAATATTGTAATATGACAGATAACCTAATAATTGTATCTACATTAAAATGTAAAAAAATGATGATGAACATGATACTGCTGCTTGTCAAATAAAAAAATAAAGAAATGGAATGCATCTCACTGCTGATGATTGCAAAAATAGCCAAATATCATACCTGTAAAGAATTCTTCAGCCCTAGAAGGAAGTGAAAAAAACATCAATTTTGTGTTTTTCATTCTCTCTGATTTAGCTCTTTCACAGGGACTTGCTTATAAGAGACTGAACTCAAAGCATGGTAAGTAAGAGTATTTTAGAAGAGATTAGTGGGAAAGTGCATATTTTGTTTTCTTGGGATTATAGCTAATTATGGCATTTGGTGATGTCAAAAGGCTAACTGTGTTTCACTAGAGAGAGATGCTGGGAGAGAAAATTAATGGGCAATTGAAGGAATTAAAGCCTGCTAAATCCTGAAGAGTTAGGATGATTATCAATCATAAACCACAGGAGTCTTCCCCAAATGGCTTGTGTAATCAGATTCCTTAGAATAGAATTGACTGTTAATTCAATATTTGATGGTTATTTTAATTTACAATAATGTACATGGATCCAAACCTTGTGCACATATTAGACATTTGCTTTTGCTGTTCTCCAGTTCTGAAGGAGGGTTTCTGCTTCCTTTCATCCAAAATCCTAAGGCATCTAATACTCCCTTTGGATGCTCCTGCATCTAATGTGTTCCCACCTTTGTAGTTCTTTATTCTAGGAATGCCCTTCTGCCACTCAGGGTTATTTCTTATTTCACACATAGTAATACACTTGTGAAGTATCTAGATGGCACAATAAACTAATCTATTTAAGATTGGAATTCATTCATAGGACCAGATCCTATTCTTCCTATTAGCTGTCTGAATAGTAATTGAGGCATTTCAGACTCTTAAGGCCATGAACAGGTGTTCATTTCTCCTGGCAGAAATGTATAGGATCACTGGTCTGACGGGGGGCTGGAGCAGCCCCTATGGGTTCCTCCCCACTCCCCAGACTGGGGTTCCCTAGGAATGGATTTGGGCTTTTGCCTCACAACTCTTCTCCCCTGCTAGACCCAGTCTAGGGAAGGCACAGGGAGTTTTTTCCCTGCCACACTGCTCCCAGAAACCAGGAGTAGGGCAGCCGCTGCACCCCATTATCACAAAAGATGGGTAGGTGCTTCTCTTTCTCCTCCTGTTTTTCCTCCTCCTTTTTGTGACATATTCTTTAGGCTAAGATGTTTTGCCCCAAAAGAAAATACATTTATGGTATTTCAGGGAAACAGGGTGGAATAGGATTGTACATAGAGACTTAAATGGCTACATGCCACTTAAATGCCCAATACATGGAAGAGATTTCACAGACAGGGCTGGAAGGGACCTCGGAAGATCTTCGAGTCCAGCCCCGTGCCCCAGGGGCAGGAAGTCAGCAGGGATCATAGGGATCTGGCCTACAACATGCTGGTAGGTTTTGCTTGCATTTTCTTTACATTTCATAATAATTAATAATAAAGGGCATTACCTATTGCTGTAGTATGCATGGCATGTGCTTCTAGTAGGCTTTTGTTAGGACAATATAGGTTTATAAACCCAGGCTCACTTCCCAGAATGACATCTGGTACTGATCTGAATAGTAGAAAGCAGTAGGTCTCCATTATACTTGAACAGTAGCAGTTCAAGTATCTTTCAAATATATGCTTTTCAGGTACTAACAGAGCCACCTCTGCTGGCCCCAGCAGCATAAAAAGCTGCCCCGGTGAGCTTCTGAGGCCTAGCCAGTTGATATGTGGGGACAGTAGCCCCCTGTGCCTGCTGAACTGCTGCAGCAGCCCTCACCTAGAGTGGCCCCTGCACCCACTGCAGAAGTCCAGTAGTTGGGGCTGCTGCCACCTGTGAGGGCATCTGGTCCCTTTGACCTGCAGCCCCATGTCTGCACACCTGCCAGACCTTGATGGGGACTGCACAGCTGCCTGGCCTGTGGCATAGGCACTGCAGCAGAGCCGCCTGCACCTGTGGGCCAGTGGGCCGTGGCTGCACAGTTAGCCTTCATGTGGCACTGCTGCCATGTGTGCCTCCATCCTACCATCTGGACAGCTATCACCTGGAAGATGCGCTTGTTGTTGAACTGTTGAAACGCATGTCCTCCTGTGCCCAAGTGTCCAAGAGATCAGCCACCTCATTTGCCCTCCAGCTGCCCTCCCTGGTGCTAGCGTTCCACCACTTGCCTCACTAACAGAAATCCTGATGTTCCCTGTTTAAAAATAGCAAATTCTCTGATAAAAAATAAAAATCCCAAATTCACTCATTAAAATACCCAAAAACTGTGTTCTTCCACAATTAAAATGAAGCGCCACTATATATGAAGAGAGAGATCAGTTGGGCAATGTGTTATTGATATATTTACAATTTTAAAGCAATTTGGATGCCTACCAGTGCCTCTACCATCATAATAACATACGTTCTAAATATCTATATGCTTTGGTGTTTGCTTTTGGCTTTTTTATCATAGAAAAATCAGAGCTCCCTCTGACCCCTTCACTAGCCAGGATGTGGCAACAGCTGCCCCTGCAGCTCCAGCTTCCGTCAGCAGGTCCCATCCTGTCTGGTGGCTGGACATGCAAGGTATGGGTATGGAGGGGATGTGGGGTTTCTGGGGGTGTTGTAGGGGTGGGGTTTGACGGGGGGCCACCATATGCCACCCTGCAGCCCCCTGCAGCAGCAGCAGCAGCAGCCAGTCAGGTTGGCATGGCCCTCATGGCTCACTGCAAGCACAGCCCCCTGGCAGTGCAGCACCACCTGAGACCCAGGGGCTGCACATGGTGAACACCCAGGAGCCACAGGTGGTAACAAGAGCCGTCCTGGTCCTGTATGAAGGTGCACGCCAGCAGGCAGGGCCAGCTCTGTTTGCCATGTGCAGCCCTTAGGTCTCAGGTGGCGCCGTGCTGCCAAGGTTGCTGTGCTTGTAGCAGGCCACGAATGCCCCGATGGCCCGGCTGGCTGCTGCTGCTGCCGGTGCCAGGGGCTGTGTGCTGCAGGGGGGTGGGGAGGGTGGGCATGTGACAGCCCCCTCTCAAACTTTCCCCACAAGTCCATACCCACAAACCCCATATACCCACCCACAAACCTCACATCCCCCCCATCTCCCCACTTCCAACTTGCATACCATTATTTTGTAAAAAGTCTGTTGTCTACATCAGTGGCATCCAGCCTTTTTGGCCAACAGGCCGCCAATTAGCATCCGATCCCCTTCCCTTGCAGGATCAGTTTCTCTGCTTTCTGCTCTCTGCCTTATCTGCTACAGAGTTACCTGTCCCCTCCCTGTTCTGCTGTGTGCCACTTGTGCAGCAGGTTAGCTACTCCTGGACCATGTAATAGGTAACAATATTTTAAGGGAAAATGTGTTTTATAAACTTGTACGGTCTAATGGAATGTAGAAGGGATACTTTAGGAAAGTGCTGGAAACGTACCTTGTAACGGGCTGATTTTTTTTAAAGGATGACACATATTTTGTGCCCTAGAATAAATATGTAATGAGGTAGGAAAAGTACCTCAAGTTAACTGACAGATAGTTAAGTCAGGCACAAAAGTGTATGTCAGGACTGATTGCTCCTTGTCTAACTTCAGCTCCCCTGAGCTATATATGAAGATATCCAGAGTGACTTCAGCTGAGACACAGTTAACACAACTGAGATCTAGCTGATGCACTAGACATTTTGTATCTTGCAAGCCACAATACAAAGGAAGGGGGTTGAAATAATGTCCAGTCATATAACAATCATTTTGAAACAGTACAGTATTAACTACTGCCTTCCCTGGCCAAGAGCAAGCATGTTTGGATTTTGCTTGCTGTAATTACTTACAAATTAGCTAGATAGTCCAGCAACAGGACACGTGTCAAGTGGTGTCCAAAAAGGAAAACAAGACCATGACAACTGTAGGATTATATAGTTCCTTAGATACGTGTGTGATTTTATGGTCTCTATCCTGTAGATTTTAATCGGATTAAGGCAACAAAATCCCATGCCTCAGTGGGCAGAGAAGCATGCTATGCGATTAGGCGCTGCTTTAAAAAGTCAGAATAGATCATATTTTGTGTGTATTTGTTCTGTGTGTGTAGTCTTTGTTTCTTTGAGTAATTAAAAAAAATATATATATACTTGATAATATCGAGCTGTATTTTGATTATTTTTTTTGTTACGGGTTCATGCATGTGTATTAAACATGCCATTTGAGCAAGTGAAGTGGTTGGCATGCACATGGAAAGGGAAAGATTATTCCAAGCTTCAGGGACAATGTGAAGCAAGCAAGAGGTAAATAGTGTGAATGATACCCAGAGCCCCTGTGTCATTGTTCGGCAGAATGGAATCGGAGGTAGCAGGACTTGAAACATCTAATATGCCTTTTCAGGTCATAAGAAATCTGTCAGAAAGAAAGGTGTTAACTGGTCTTAGGAAACTTGAGTATGTCTCCTATGTAAGCCACCTCGAGAATACGTCATAGAATAGCTTATGTTCCTTGCATAATATGGGGGAAATAATTTAAACGGTAAGCAGATAAAAATGCCTCTCTCCTAACTATGGCTCTTTAGAGATCTCAAAGCACTTCATAAAGATATTAGCATCACTCTCCACATTTGACAGATGGGGAAACAGATGTAGGGAAGCCAAATGACTTGCTTGAGGTCACCAACAGCTAGTGACAAGTCTGGAAACTAGAACCAAAGTCCTGAGGGGTCGGTCCTGACAGGAGCACTACTTCTTCTGAGGCGAGCGGTTAGCCAGTTTTGGGGAGATGATAGATTGCTGTTGCTAGGAGGAGAAATTGGACTACAGCACATCCCTATTTGTTTACAAAGCACCATTTTGTGAGACAAAATATATATAGCTTCTTTTTCCACAATTCAAAGCCTCTTTGGGCAAAACGTGCCCAAAAGTGCTGTTAGGTTTTTTTCAGGGTAATGTTACCAGGATTTCTCTGGAATTTTTATTTCTCCTCTCTGTCAATTTTTATATCTGTTCTTAAATTCCCCCCAACCACAGTTGATTCCCCATCCTGGTCCAGATAAGAGACTTCTGCATATGATCGTGTTGGGAGTTATAGTAGACCTGAACGTGGTGGCTCAGGGTCAAGAGACTTTCAGAGACCTGCTTGTAAGGAACCCAGCTATGTTCCTATAACAACAGACTATTTGATTTTGAATTGTTCTGGATTCAAACAGGTGGTCTGAGAAGAGTCACCTGGATAATCAGGAACACTTGACTCCGTCCAGACAAATAAGTAATTGAATCAGGCAGTGCTTCCTCACTTTTACCTAAAAACACAGAACAATCAAGAGCCAGAGCTTTGCTCCTGAAAAACACGTCCGCTGGAGTCTTAACAAATGTGGACCTTTAAAGATTTCAGAGCCATAAGAGGGCTATTTCCCATCTCCAAATTGGGGGAGTGTGTTAGGAGAATGGGGAAGGGTTTTCTGCCTTGAGATCAGCCAGATCTTTTAAGAGCACATGGTTCTCTACAGAAGCAAGCGTATAGACAGGTAGGTAGAGGCTTTGTCAAACACACGGATATGTGTTTTCAACAACTTTTACTTTGGCAAATGTCATTCAATCCTGACATCTCTAGCAAGTACTTTGCATATAACACAAGCCTTGGCAAGGCACTTGAGGCCTCAAGGAATGATCCAGAAACTTGAATTGCAGGAAATACAGATCATACAACCAAAACGATGATTTAATCTAAGTTCCATCACTGCAACTACCCTGGCCTGTATTGCCCTGAACTTCCCACCATAGCTACTGGTTATGTAGCTATGCTGGCTGTCAGCATTAAATCTGGTATCAACTTATATCTAGCAAGTTTGGATGACAGAGACTTTGAGAAGAGACAGGTAATTAGCTGTTAGCCTGAAGTCTGCTAGATTCTATCTGATTAAATAAGCTAATGCTTACAAAAGCTTATGCATGTCTGATTTAGTTAGCCCATATGTAAGGTGAAAATCTAGCCTGCCTTCTGACAGACTTTAAGACTACTCTTGCCTTGTATTTCCCCCAGTGAAGGTGAAATAAATCATGAGGACAGATGCAGCCAGTGGTGTACATGCAAGGATACTATCATGTTTGATGCTATAGAAAACCATAAGAAACTTAGCAACTATCTTATCACTTTATCTGAAATAGCAATTTTCTCCAAGTAAAAGGAGTTTATGCTTTAAGACATAAGGCTAATATAAACGTATCAGAAGTTGCAGGAAGGATGATGTATAAGGACTTTCCAAAGGGGAGACAATGGGCTCTGCTAAAACAAAAACTCCTAAGCTAATGGAGTTGAGTCTTGACACCAATTTTATTTAATATTTTCACAGATGACCTTTGCATAAAAATAGGAATGCACTAATGCAGTTTGCTGATGACACAGATTTGTGAGATGTTGTCAGTACAGGAGTATCAGGATGTTCTTTACAGGTTAAACTGAATCACTTTAAAAACTGGAGAAAGAAATGAGATTACACTTAAGATCATTCACTTAAGGACTAACAAGAATTTCTGCCCTAAGGTGTAAGGACTCATCAGCTGGAAATGAGAGCGGTCCATCAATGGAGATCGCTGGTCCATCAAGGGACTATAAGCAACCAGTATGCTGCAGCTGTGAAAAAGGCAAATAGCAATCTTAGAATCACACTGAGTAAGGTATGTCAAGCAGAGAGAAGGAAGTACTGATGCCATTGTACAAGACTGGTGAGATGTCATCTAGAATACCACGTACAATCCTGGACACTCAATAGAAGCATTAGGTGAAAGACATGGACAGTGGTAGTGCCTCTCTACTCGGCACTGGTTAGGAGTATTGTGTGTAGTTCTGGTCTTCACATTTTAAAAAGGACATGGAGAAGCTACTGAGGGTCCAGAGGCAGGCAAGAAAGATGATCAAGAGCTTAGAAGGTAAGTCATACGAGGAGAGGCTGAAGGAGCTAGGCATGTTCAGCTTGCAGAAAAGTTGCTTAAGAAGGGACATGTTAGCAGGACTGGTATAAAGAGGGAAAGCACCTTTTCTCTTGCTGCAGAGAGGAGGGTGCAGACCAAAGCCTTGAAGTTGCAGCAAAATAAATTTAGATTGAATAGAAACTTCTTCACTGTGAGAATAGGGAGGTAATGGAATAGATGGCATAGGAAAGTTGTGGACTCCCATCCCTGACAGTGTTGAAGAAGAGATTGGACAATCACTAGTCAGGAGTGATCTAGGCATAGCTATGCCTATGATCTACTATGGGTACTTGCCCTGCTTCTGGGCTTTGCAAGTTGCTCCCTCCCCCCTTTTTTGTTGCTATGGGTGTCAGGGTGTTTTTCAGCCTTCCCAGAGGCATTGGGTGTTGGCTGCAGCTGAGGCTGGGGACTTCAATGGGGGGGGGGTGCTGATTCTCCTCCTGGGAGCAAAGCTGGTCTTGCTCCACTGCTTGGGTCAGACCAATTGCCATATTTGGGGTCAGGAAGGAATTTTACCTCATGGTCAGATTGGTATGGATTGTGGGGCTTTTTGCCTTCCTCTGTACTAGGTGCTGTGGCCCTCTACCTGGGTATATTGGCAAAATTTTATAGAAACAGGACGTTAGCTGCCATGATTCACCTGCTTTACCTGTGGCAGCTTAGGGTGCTAGGTCTGTGTTGTGTCAGGGTTGAAGGTAGTTTTATGTAGAGTTCAGACTACAGGTCTCTGGAATGGTTTGGATAGGGATGATCCTGCTTCAGGCAGGAGGCTGGACTAGATCAGGGGTTGTCAATCAGGGGTATGCATACCACTGGGGGCACTTGAGATGGCCTTAAGGGGTACGTGGGGATGGACGGGGACAGAGCGCCACCATGCAGCATCTTGCGCTGCTGTGCAGGCACCACCCACCTGGCCAGACATGGGGTGGGGGACGCTCACATGTGATGGCTGCTTGCCACCACCTCTCCCCCCTTCGATGGCCAGGGGTACACTGTTCTGCGTCCAGCTGCTGAGGGGTACAAGGATGGAAAAGAGTTGAAAACCCCTAGAGTAGATGACCTCTGGAGGTCTCATCCAGCCCTACTTTTCTGTGTCTAGGGACAGACATTCAAAAAGCCAGAGTCTGAATTGATTCACTCTTTGCAGGTTAGTTTAACCTGCCTAGATTGAAACAATTTTCAAGTGAACAAACATTCACTATTAACTCCAGAAATTCAGGCACATGCCTGCAGTGGCTCAGGCCAGAAGCCAGGGGGCGCTGGAGCATGCCCTCAGCTGCAGGAAAGATGTGCTGGGGGGTAGGAAGGGGCATAGCCAGCCCTGGCAGTAGCCTGAAGTGAACTGGCCAGGGAGATGGGTTAATTCGCCCCTCCCTGCCTCACCGGCATGGACCTGGGGTGGGGTCCGCCTGGTGCTCCCCCCTCACTGCTGCAGTGGCTGGGGCAGAGGTGTGGCTGCAGGCGGGCTGGCATGGCCCCTGAGGCAGAGAGTGTTTATTCCCACCTCCACACCCTGTCCCCAAGGGACGGCAGCCGGGGTCTGCCCACCCTGACCATTGCCGCCGATCACTCCCTATGTGGGGCAAGCGGCGGGATAAGCCCCCTCTCTGCCTCCCCACCAGACACCAGAGGGAAGGGGAAATAACCCTCCTCCCTGCCTCCCTCACCTAAGGGCCATGGTGGCCGGTCTTTGGCCAGGCCCCCGCCTGTGCTGCTGGCCTGGGCTGTCACAGAGTGGCAGCTGCTGAGACAACAGCTCCACCTGGCCTGGGAGCGGGGAGCCAGGAGCAATCTGGCAGCACAGCCCCTGCAGTCCCACCCCAAGTTGCAGGCTGCCGGAAAGGGCTCAGCCCCTGCAGTCCAGCCTGGGCTAGCCCCTCCATGTCCATCCTCAGCAACACCCATAGGCTGGCCCGACTCAGCCCCACACCTGCAGTCCCAGCTGCTGGCAAGGCAGGTGGATGGCAGGGCCATACCAGCCTGCTCTGGCCACGCTCCCTCCCATGCTGCTGCTCGGCACCCAGGAAGATCCCAGCTGCCAGTGGGATAAGGGATGGAGGGGGAGCTTAAGTCCCTCTCCCTCTCCCCATTTGCTTCAGGGGCTGCTAGACCCCCATGGCAGTGCACTTTGGGGAGAAGGGACAGAGCGGGGAATAAACCTCCTCTCTGTTCCCTTTGCATCCGGGGGCCATGACGGCCCTTGTCTGGCCATGCCCCTGCCCCTGCCCCTACTCCAGCTAGGGAGCAGAAAGGTAGGGCAAGCCCTGCTTTCTGGAGCAGACAGCACAGCCCAGTTCAGGGCTGTAGATCATGCTGGGATGCTGGGGGACTCTGGTTTAACTTAAACTGGGAAGGGGTCTGGGACAGAAATTGCATAAACTGGTTTGACCCAAATCCGTTAAGTCTGATGCTACATTCAACCAGGCTTATCTTAAACTAGTTTCTGCCATTTTGAAGCTGGTTTGTGCACACTGAGCTTCTGTTTTGTTACAGATTTAAATCAGTTTCTAATCATTTAAACCAATTTATATGTAACTTCTGTCTCTAGCCTATGACTCACTTTCTAGGAAGATGAATGCTAACTGAAACAAGTGCAACACAGAGGTCCTAGGATGATCAGCTGTGTGTGAAATCTATTTTACAGGAGGCTAAAATAATTTAGTTTGTTTTTTAGCCTAGCAAAGGTGAAGGCTGAGAAGAATAACCTCTCCGTAAAGGTTGTCTATAAATATATGAAGTGTTTAAATAACAGGGCGGAAGGAAAGCTATTCATCTTAAAGGACTATGTTGTCACAAGAACAAATGGTTACAATCTGGAAATTTGGGCTGGAAATTCAGGTTAGTTATGCAAGCCAGTTGTTCTTTCTTTTCCCTTTTCTATTTTGTGGTTTCGTGTTATTTCCTTGTATAGATGGCAGAAAACAGTCATATATTTGAAATATTTTTGTTCTATTATCTTCTATGCAAAGCCATGATCTGTGACTATTATGTATCCTAAATTCTTATATATAATTTATAGTTGCTTAAAACCAGTCTGAAAGTTGTATCTTTGAGTTAAACTATTAAAGGGTTAAAATAAGTGTGTTTGTTGCAGTGAAATGGGTAATAAGAATGAGTTTCAGGTGATAAATGGAAGAGCAGAACAAATTTGTAGACCTAAAGCCCCCTTAAACATGGAAATAAGGGTCTGACTAACATGCCATTGAGAGAATGTCCTGCAATCACAACTCTAGTTCCCTGCGATGACTGTACTGGTGCCATGTAGTCTTTATGAAGAAAAGATAGCTGGTTATGTTCACAGGTGTAATTAGTAATTTTCTGCACAAATTAATCTTAGGTTTCTAGCACCTTAGATGGAAGCATAGGGGACAGCCTCCCCACTATGGATGCTGTACTCAGCACTGCTGAGACCACAGTTGGAGTACTGCATCTAGTTCTGGGTGCCACCCTTCAACGAAGACATGGAAAAACTTGAGAGGGTCCACCCGTATGATCAGGGACTTGCAAGGCAAGCCATAAGAGGAAAGGCTGAGGGACCTGGACCTCTTTAGCCTGAAGAAGAGAAGGTTGAGAGGATACTTGACAGCAGCTTACCACTATTGTCTGAATAAAAAGGTGACCAAATGCCAGTCCACATGCCAGACCAATGTAAAGCACGAGAGCAAGTTATGCTTGGGGTGTGAAAACCTCATGATCACAGTGCTGACAGGCGCGTGATCAGATGGCCTCAGCCAATCAGAGGCTACACGAAGCGTGCGACTGCAAGGCCGGCAGTCACGGGCTCCTGACTGAAAATCAGCAGCACATTCTAATTGGCTCACTAGTTTATAAAAGGGACAGAACTCCTGAACTAAGGGGGATCCACGCATCAGTTTGGAGAGGCCTGATCACCCTTTCCAAGATCCCACGTTCCCTAGGTCGAATGTATACTCGATACCCGAACATAGTGAGCTCTCGTATGGCAGTTATTGTTGCTGTTGTCGTTATTGCAATCGCTCTCCGACTGTAACATTGCAAACAGTTGTTAAAGAGTTTTCTGTCTTCCTACGCAAGTTGTAAGTAAAACTTCATTCTACCATATCATCTTCATTTGGGTCAGTGTCCCTTTCGTCCCCGGCCTGGTCGTACTGGAGGGGTGGCTATTCACCCGCCGCAGTTTACCACAACTATATCAGAGGAGTGCATCAGGAGCTTGGTGAACAACTCTTCATAAGGGCACCCTCGGGGAAGAGCAGGACCAATGCATACAAACTCCTGAAAGGCTGCTTCAGGCTTAATACCAGAAAAAACTCCTTCACAGTCAGGGTGTCCAGACTGTGGAATAAATTCCCTCCAGAGGTGGTGCAGTCACCTACCCAGGAGGTGTTCCAGAGAAGACTGGACAGTCACCTTGCTGGGGTCACCTAACCCCAGTTGTCTTCCTGCCTCGAGTGTGGGGGGCTGGCCCCGATGATCTGCAAGGCCCCTTCCAGCCCCTAATAATCTATGAATAGTTCATGGAGGAAAATTGTAATTACCTTTCTTCAGGCAAAGTTGGGCTGCAGAAAAACGTGGAATCCTGCTTTCCTCCAGGGAAGAGCTTGATTATGAGACACTGAGGTTCACAATTACTCGTATCACAAGAATTAAACTGACATTTAGGGAATTAACACAAACAACCTGCCACTTCCTGCTGCTCCAGCTTCATCTCATTAAGTCTGTCAAGGCCTTACCAGTAAGATCTAGTTCTGTGCCCTGGTTCTCTGGGTAGAGTGAATTCAGCTTTCTGTGGATGAGCCAGTGGTTGCCCAGTTCTCCCTGAGAAAGCAGTATCATAACCCAGGCCTTGATGCAGCAAGCAAGAACCATGAGGTTTCCCTCAAGTGATTTATTTCCTGCAGCAGTAGAAAGATTGTCTCTGTACCTTAAGAATGCATAAAAATGCCTTCTATTATGCAGGGCAGTACTAAAACGTCATTAATGAGCTTGCAGCAACACTGTTACTTTTATCAACGATTGCTGTCATGCAACACAACAATTAGCTGCATGCAAAGTGAAATTGCAGCCTTTTTCTTGCTGCCTTTAGTTCCTCTCTGTGAGTAGTCAAACATCTTAAACTGCTGAGGAAATATTCCATGCCTGCTTTGCAACTGTTTACAACCAAAGGCATGCAGACTGTAGCTTTATAGTGATGAAATGTCTGGCCTTAGGTGTGGTATACATTGTCTACGTTAAAGAGATGCAGTCATGTATAAAGATGTTTTAATAAGTGTCATTTTTAAAGGTGAGGATTTTGTATTCCCTCAAGAAAACACAGCAGGAGCATTGCACAATGTTTTTCAATTGAGCTTGGCTTCCTTCTACTGAATTAGATATTAGAAGCACTGCACCATTTTCTATCTTGCATTGTACAAGAAACCAGTAGGTGTTAGGGAAGTCTAACTGTAAGTGGAGGCTATAACAGAGATTTTCTGTACATGAACCTACCCCAAGAGCTCATGTTGGAGAGTGGACATAAGGCAGTTATGTACAGAGGAATGTTCTAATAACCCTATATGTCCCTTTTTTTCAACTCTGCTAAATGGATAAATATAACATACTAAAGGGGAAAGGAAGCTGTACAGGAACATTTATTTCTAGTTAATACAAAATCAAGAACAAAAAAATCATGTTAGTATCATGAGACAATAGAAAGCGCAGCAGGATGCATTATGTGGCCTCTAGTACCTGTATTTATATATTTATTAGATTTATATCATGCCCTAGCCAGTAGGCTCAGAGCAGCTTACCAGACAAGCATCCCACAGATGGGATTCCCCAAACAACACCCAAAATTTGAAAACCCAACTTCCTTCCCCCAGCTACTGTTTCGCTGCCTAAACCCAAATTCAAGCAAACCCACTGGCCAATCCCAACCCTTCCTCCCAACTTCCATTTACATCCAAATATAAGAAACCTTTTCCCCCCATTCCCTGCCTACCCACTCCCACCCCTTTGCTTTACCCTTAAGGGAGATCTCTCCACCCTCCCTGAATTTCTGTTTAAGCCTACACCCCCTATTTTATGGGAGGGAGGGACTGTGGCTATAATCTCTTGCCAAAATAAACACACCTAATTCCTCCCCAACCCCCAGGAAACACAATAGTAAATTCAAAAGAATCTTAACCAAAAACGGTAAAAGAGAGACTCCATCCCTGTCTATGGCCAAGGTAACTATTCCTTTCATTTTTGCCCTTATGCACTCTTTTAATATATTGTTACTTACAAGAGCAACAGATGAATAAAGAGCCAAAGTTAGGAGGGTTTCCAGCTGACAAGGTCCTGTTTTCAGCATATTTGATGAATTGTAAAGACTATAATTATCACCCTGCCAGTTGAAGCTGATTGCTATAATATGCATAAAGCTGCTTTTTTCAGCTGCTGTGAACTGGACCTATGCTTGCCAACAAGTTGGGGGTAGGGGCTTATGTATTGTTTAAGGCAAATTGGGAACTGGGTAGAATTTCTACCACGATCTTTCGTTTTGATTCTACTCTGGCCTGTAACTTATTAGATGGATATTGTAACAGGGCACTGGTCTCGCTTACCTCAGGGCCCAAGGGTTGCAGTGCAGACTTCAGAGATGTGTGGCCAGGAACTAGCCAGGCTTGAAGCAGTTGGCTTGGGTGGTGCATCACCACATGCAGTCTGAACAGGCTCCCATTGGCTGCTGGGAGTTTCACCAGAAGCTCAAAGATGCTACCAGCACATGTAGATCCCTTGGACAGGGGAAGGCACAAGACCAACTGAGTTCTTGCAAACTGTGTGGACACATAGAGACAAAGCCAGAGCCAGAGCTGGGAGCCAGAGTCAGGGACAAAACTGGAACAAGAGCTGGAGGCTGGAGCTGGGGACCAAGCCAGAGTCAGAACCAGAAGCCAAAGTCAGGGACAAAGCCCAAACAAGAGCTGGAGGCTGGAGCTGGGGACCAAGCCAGAACCAGAAGCCAGAGCTGGGGACAAAGCTGGAACAAGAGCCAGAGGCTGGAGCCGGGGACTGAGCCAAAAGCCAGGGCTGGAGGCTGAATCCAGAGACAAAGCCGGAGCCAGAGTTTAAGACAAAGGTACAACCCAAACTAGAGAGTGAAATGGGGCCTAGGGAAGGCTTTCCTTGAATGAATTCCCTTGACCAAGTAGTGACAAGAGGGAGCGGCTGACACTGGTGAGTGAATGGGGACTGGTGACTCCAGGCAAAGACTCAACAAAAAGACAGGTGAGCACTCCAGCAAACCAGTGGGTGATAAAGCAATGGATTGTTGGAACTGTTAATGGACAGAAGGCTGTGAGTGGGGCACAGTCGATGCCATAATGAGGGACGTAGATCCCAGATGTGGAAGGGTAGACAAGCTCTAGAAAGAGTACTGGGGGTAATGCCAATTGAGTTAAACAAGCCAGTGCTCAACAGCCATTCATTTTGAAGACTCCCAGGGAAAGATGCCCATTATGGGAGCCAAAAGAAGGGAAGTTAAAACTTAGGAAAAGGAGTCCCAACCCAAGCACGGGGGGGAGACAAGGGTATCTGATGATAGGATCCCTTTGGGGTAGTGAAGATGAGCCTGGAGTTGGGGGCACGGGTGGAACAGCTAAGACCATAACCAAAAACCATCTGGGAGTGGAAAGGTACAGAGTATAGGGGAGGAGGAGCCCTGCAAAGAAAAAATGTTGCCTTCACATCATATTGCTGATCATGGATAACATCTCATCTCCTTTTTCTCTTTTCTAACTTTTGGAATATCAAGTAGCAAGAGAGACTCCAAAGTTGGGGGAGTGAGCGAGTAAGATGTCCCAAGATGCACTCAGTTACAGATATGTTAATAATTCCTCAAAGGCTTATTATTTCTCAGACAAAAGTGGTTGATCTACCAGCTTCTTAACATTAATTCTGAATCTAATTCTACAGCATTCCAAAAGGTACACATTTGCATTTCTCCCTCCTTCTGTCAGCTCTATACTCAAATCCAACTCCCTCATTTTTTGCAGGCTTGTCAGATAAAATTATTTTATTTTAATAAAATAGTGCCCTTATGTGCACTATTGGCTATCAGCAAAGGGAAGAAAGACTGAGTTTGTGGAAGACTGCAAAGTGCATCCAAATAATTCAGGTGATAGCAATTAATAAGCTGCTATGTAAGAAAAAGTCTCTTGAAGCAGCAGAGGGAAGAATCAGTGTGTTAGTTGGACCCAGCTTTGCAGTGCCGGTAGAGATTGGGCACTTCAGCATGACTTTTTGGCATTTTTATCTAAAACTGATTCACTAAAGCATCCAGTCTATACAGATGCTGGGTGAGCCAGGTCCAACTAACACGATGACTCTTCCAGGCATGCACTGAGCTTCGCGTGGGGATGCAAAAGTTTAAAATAAAGTGCTATTTTGGGGGTAGGGGGGTTATGTCTGTAAGCAGCCAGCATGTTTGCAAAGCATTCATTCGAGAAGCACTAGCAGGAAGTGAGTCATTATCTCTGATTGACAGCCATGCCCATTGTGGCTGGTAAAAGAAGCCTAGAAGCACATAACATCCCTCCTGGTTGTCACCCTTCCACTTTCAAGAAGAGAAATCTCTCATCCTCCTTAGAGCATACCATGGTCTTCAGAATTGTTCTCTGTCCACTGACCAGACCTTTCAAACTTACTGTCCATTGCCTATTGCTGAGCAAAGTCATTAAGAAATTAGCTGAGTTGATCCTGAATAAACCAATCCTCAGCCCATATCCCAGGCTTCTTGCAGTTGTTTTCCCAAATAGGTCATTAGTGTTCCTCCCTCTCTTTAGAAGCAGAAGGAGATCATCCAAGAGCTGCGAAGACATCATAGGAAAAGGACCACAATGTTGAAAGTTTCAGTTTGAAAAGAGGCAACAGATCCATGCAATTTGACAAGTGGGAGGGAGCAGAAATAGGATTCAGGTCACTGAAAATGGTGAAGTAGTGGGCAAGTAGGACAGAGCAAATGAGGAAGGGAGTCTTGGTTCTGAATGCAGTTGTCAAATTATTTCCCAATTAAAGAAAAATACTGACTTTTAAGGGCTGTGACAGGCCCTCAGTTCTTTCCCACACTCAGACATGGGCCCTGGAGTGCAGGCTTGTCAGGCAGGGCTGGAAAATCAGCTCTTTTCTTTCCTGGTACAGCTCCTGTGAGTATGAAGCTACATGTTCCAACGTGCCTTGCTTTGCTAACTGATTCACAAGGAAAGGTAATGTGGCAGCATTGCTTTAAGTACTTCATAGTCTTTTGCAAAGCTAGACGTTTGGAACTTGTGGTTCTACATGCACTCAGGTAGTGCCTCTATAATGAAGATTTACATGTGACAAGAAAAGCTGCAGGGTCCAGTGGCCACTCTTAATTCCAAAATAAACTGAAATGGGTAATAAAGTATGCGTGTGTGTGTGTGTATATATATATATTCTAGTGGACATACTCTCTGTGTGGCTGATATTCCTCTCGTGTTGTCTGTCAAGAGTCTCTTCGTTGCCTTCAGATGCAGTTCTACTGTGTACATTTTGCCGATTACACTTCTCTAGGAATTGACCTTACACTTCCTTAATAGGATCCAAAGGAGAAAAGGGAGTCCTTAGGAAAGCCCACTATTAGAGGCAACATAACAAAGGTCAGAGTATCTTCATCTGGGACAGAAATGTAAGCAAATATAATAGCCTGATGGTACAGTGACTACCTTGTTTCCTGATTTGTTTCCCTTTGGAGGCTACAGAAATATAAACTTCAGGCTTTTAGGGAAAATGTCTTGAAAGCTTTTTATGGCATGTTAGTTCAGGCTTCCTGTTACAGTCCATAGAAATCAGCAAACTGACAGCCTAGCCTTTCAAAATGCCCTTTTTTTTGTCTAAGGTGGCAATTCTGTTTTGCCACGTATGTAAGAAAATGCTTTGGCGAACCTTAAATACAGTAAAATTGCACTGTTTCCTGCAGTGGTTCTTTTTGCTGTCTGCTACCCTTCACCATGTACAGCTGTCCTTTCTTACCATTTGATAAGAGCCTTGCTATGGTGAGTTAGATTGCCCAGCTGATCTGTTCAGTTTATAGCAGGTGTATTAAATATATGGCCTGCTACGTTATCTGGCCCACAAGGCTCCCAGAAGGGCCAGGAATTCTGCTGAGTGGGAGTGGGGTTTGCTGCCCATTCAGGGTACAGAGTCCCAGTGGGGATGCATGTCAGCAGTGGTGGATGAGGGTCGGCAATATTAACCCCCATGCCAGCCACCACTGCTCACTCAGTCACTATATCCACGTCTAGCCTATGAGGACCTCCACAATCCAGATCTATCCTGGAGGCCCAGGTTAGTTAGACCTCTGTGTTTTATACCCCAGGGGTACTTGGAAAATGGGCTAGGGGGTACATGCTGCCAGGTGGGGATGGAGTGCCACCTCCCAGGAGCAGGGCTGGGGGCGGGCAGGGCAGCGGTTCCCCTCTGTGGGCCACAGAGGCACCATCTGGCCAGCTGGCCACAGTGGGAGGGGGAGCTTGCATGCAGTGGTGGCCACTGTCATCCGCCACCCTGTGCCACCCCCACATGCAAACCCCTGCCCACTCCAGGTCCAGCCGCCACCACCCCCCACCCGCCCACTCCGCCAGAAGTGTACCCAGAAGGGATACACTCATTAAAAAAGGTTGCAACCTCGTGGTTTATAGCATATTCCCTAATATCAGTATCTTGTCTAACTAGCCATGGAAAAGATTTACTGCCCTCTTTCAAAAAATATTACACTGTTGAATGAGTTTTACACATCGGTGCCTTGCTTTAGCTTCCCTTATCCCCTGACATAATGATTTTTTGGTCCAGCCATTAACACATTCTACCTAGAATATCATTTTTTAATACTACCTTTCTTGCATAAGCCCTGGGACAACAGTGACTGAGACGTATCCCAAACCACATCTGGCAGTACTCACTTTTTTTAAGTGGCATCTCAAGCTATAAATAAAAAAGTTGTAAAAATCATTAAAACCCATTTGAATGTTTATCCAGGCAGTTTAAGACTCTGGTTCCACTCCTAAGGGCACAGCCGACTATCAATAAGTTTTCACATATTAGAGCGTAGAGAGTAATATGTTGATGAAAGTTGTATTTCTGATTTCCCTCTAGAAATCCCATGATCTGGCTTCTTTTTGTGTCTTAAATTGTGTACACTTAATAGTGCTTGTGAAGCTCTGTGTTTACCTACTGAAGTGGGTATAGAATAGTTGGTGGCAATACAAAATTTTTCCTAACACCCCAGCATTGTATCCATTGGCAATGCATAGGGGGTGCACTGCAAAAAGCACCACCGACACAGCCGGCGGCACCTGCTGGCAGTTGCCACTCACCACCACCCCCCACCACAAATACCACCGGTGGCATCTGGAGGCCGCCCCTGATAGCCCCTGCGGGCAGCCCTTGATAGCCACTGGCCGATGCGGCTGGTGGCATCAGCAGGTGGTCGCTGACCGCTGGTTGGCACTCGCCACCTTTCCCTGCCTGCTGCTGACACCGCCATGGCTGCCTGTGGGAGCTCCCTGCTCACCACTACCATGCCCCCACCACCTGCGGGCGGTTGCTGTGCCCCCCCCAGTCTCCAGGGGCACACAGCATTCATGATTGTATCTGTATGTTGTCCAGCAGTACCTTGTGCTGGAGGAACCAGGGCTAGGAGTGACGTGTGGTTTTATCTTAATCCCATGTAGTCCTGGATCTCCTGCTGAGACATCCATCAAAGAGAATTTCTGGCCAATGGAAATTAGACTAAGGTCGTGTCTCTTTGGTAACCTTCCCAATCCTGCAATTACCATTCCATAGTCAAGCACACCGTGCTGCTGTGACGGGCTGTCTCCTTAACCAGGAAACAGTGGAGATGTATCTGCAGGGTACTTCATGTAGCCTGATTAATACTGTTGAGTGACTCTGACAATTAGCCTGTTCCCCTGCTAATTAGTAGTATAGCTACACTGCTTTTGGTTTAGAAAGCAGAACAGTGTGGCACAGGGGTGCTCAACCCGCCGGCCCACAGGCCAAATCTGGCCCATAGAGCTCCCCATGGGTCAGGAAATTTGGTGGCAGGTGGGTGGTGGCAACTAATACCGCCACCTCTCCCATGCTACCAAACTCCTAAGCCCCTCACAGCTGGGTTGGGACCTGGCCACGTCCCTTTCCCAGCTCCCTGTGCAGTAGGCCCTAGACCCCTTGCCTCCTGGGACCAGAGAGCCAGGAACCCAATCAAAAACTCTTTTCTAGTTTGAGAAGTACAAGACAGTGGAACTAGAGGAACTGGGGAGGAAGTCTGAGGGTAACCATGATAAGATTATGCGGTGAAAGAAGTTAGTATTGCACGACTTACTGCTTCCTGACTGTTCTGAATTTTCTGAAAGTTTGAGGTTTGGTTTTTGTTTTTTTCTGTCTTTTTTTTTAAATACATTTATCCCTGACTGCTTCACTGCCATCACTGGTTGGCCTGGTTTCTTGTAGCCTTTGTGGCAGAAATGACTGTTCAGGAAAGATTTGCTAGAGGTATTAGTTTTCATCCCCTGAATGGAATAGACAGGACCACGTCATGTTCATACAATATAAAGTTTAACCAGGGACAGAAAAACACTTTCAAACATTGGTT